>NC_030434.2:27675681-27720681 GCF_001660625.3 Ictalurus punctatus
TTTTGATTGGCTGTGTGTAGAATGAGTGATTTAATAAATCAGGCCAGTTAATGGTTAAACTATGCTCGTACTCACTGTCAGTGGAGTATCACAGCCTTCTTGAAGACTTGAGAAACATTGTTTTCACAAAATGGTCAAAACGTGATCGGCTGATTACATTGTCACTTTCTAATGACGTTAGACGTTAATCAGATGCGCATGGCCTCCTGTCAAGAAAACCTGACTAGACCTAGTGTCTAGTAAAAAACATATTTTGAAATGTTTAAATGAATTAAACTCAACGTGATGTGAACTACATACTGTGGAAACGAGAATACTCACTTCATCATACTGAGGGCATGGTCTGTTCAAATCATCTGAGCTCGAGGGTCACTGCAGGACACTCGAGCCTGGGGTGGAATGTATATCCAGGCTGTAATATCAAATGAATGTGTGTGGCATAGACCACTCAGCAGCAGCACACACATCCTGTAATGATAGCCCTTTGGACAAAGCCTTTGAGAAGGCATAGCAAGACCACTCACCTTATAAGCAATAGAGATTATCTCCACAATCCAATTAGAGATGCACTACTTTGACACAGCATCACCTCTACTACCACCACCAAAGCTATAGGAAGGCCTTGGCTAATCTGGGGCAAAGTCAAGGCAGGAAGGGGCAATAGAGAGAGCTCGTAGATCTCCTACTTGCTTGAGAGATGCCAGGGCCAGCAGAAGAGCCACCTTTAGGGTCAGAAACGTCCATGAGGCTGACTCTAAGGGCTCAAATTGGGCACCTGACAGACCTTCCAGAACTACATAAAGGTCCCAGGAAGGTATGCGTGCTCTGCAGATGTGCCTCAGCTGCCTGACACCATGCATAAACCTTGAAGTTAGAGGATGTTCCACCACAGAGGCTCCATCAATAGTGCCTTGGCTGGCCAAAATGGTGGCCACATAGACCCTGATGTAGAAGGAGCCAAGCCTGCTGAGAAGGTTCTTGTAAGAACACCAGGACTGTAGCTATTGTGCAGTTTACTGGGTCTAGCTAACGTTCCTCACACCACAAGACAAGAAGTTTCTACTTGACTGCATACAGTTTCCTCGTGAATGTTGCTCTAGCATTCAACATGATCTCTACAACCTCAGTTGTGAGACCAGAATCTTTGAGCTGGTGCCCCTCAGGGGCCAGACCCACAGTTTATATAGTTCTGGCCAAGGGTGATAAATCAGAACTCCGGCTTGAGACAGTATATCTCTGCGGACAGGAATCTCCCAATGAGTGCTGTCTAACAGGGATATTATCTCTGAGAACCATATTCTAGATGGCCAGTAAGGTGCTACTAGCAGCAGACATAGACGGTCTTGGCAAACTCTTGCTAGAACTTGTGAGAGCAGAGCAATCTGGGGAAAAGCGTACAGAAGTGACTTCAGCCACGTGTACACCATGGCGTCCAGCCCCAGTGGTGCGGGAGGAGTGAGGGCAAACCACAGCGGGCAGTGTGTTGTCTCCTCGGAAGCGAACACATCCGCTTCCGCTTGGCCGAACCTCCACCATATGGACTCCACCACTTGTGGATGGAATAACCAATCCCCAGGCCTCAGACCCTGCCTTGACAGGATGTCTGACCCCACATACTGGTTGCAATTTATATTCCCCTCCAGATGAGGGCCGTTCCAGAGACTGTGAGCTGGACAGCCATCTAAGACTGTGCCCCAGCCCATGAGGGAGGCGTCTGTCATTTACCATCTTGTGATAAGGAGACACCCCTAGAGTGTGATCCGAGACTAGAATCCAGGGACTCCTGCAAATTCTCAGAGGACCTAGGCATCGCCATGTGACACTGATTACTCTCAGAGGTTTGGTCCTTGGACGAAACAGCCAACTTTTCAGCCACCATCGAAACGGTTTCATTTGCAATAGGCTCAATTGTATGATGTTGGCTACTGCTGTTGTAAACGCCAACAGTCTCCCATAGAGACTGGAGGGGATGCCCAGGTCCAGCTTTATCTTGCTCACTGTTGATAGGATTGACCCTGAAATGCCCTTATCATAGTAGAATCCAATAAAACCCCTAGATAATTTGTCCTCTGTACAGGAGAAAGCATTTGGGTAAATGCATTTGAGGATTGGACATGGCCTGACAAAATTAAAGTAACACTGAATAAATGAGATTATTTTCACATTTGTGAAGCTCATTCCAACAGCAGTACAAACCAACAGCAGTACATTTAAAAGAGAATCAAAAAAGAATAAATAATAAAATTGAGCACTGAACAGAAATCAGATCTGATTATAAATTACATCATGCATAATTTGAAAAAAATTAATACTAAATATGATTTATTTCAGACTCAATCTGTATTTTACCAACTGAGCCACATTTCTCTGGTTTTAACAGTTCTGTGTGTGTGTGTGTGTGTGTGTGTGTGTGTGTGTGTGTGTTAGTTTCTTCTCCAGGTGATCTTTCCTGAACAGAGAGATGAAATCAGCAGAGAAACTCATCATCGTTTGTTTTCTGTGTAAAGGTTTGTGTAGAATTAATATTTAATGTTTGACCTGATAACATAAGTGTGTTAAACTCCGGCAGTAACTGAACCAGTTTGGTGTGATTCTGTAACACAACTGCAGTTCCCTTTCAAAGGGAATTTGATGTTGTGTTTAGCATAACAGTATGGGAGCGCCCTTGCGTGCCCAACCGGTATCTGAAGCTTGTGTAAAACCATGCCTCTATTTATAGACCTGCCATGATCAGGTGACGTGGCAATTAAACACGTCACGTGATATAAATATGGCACCTGTGAACCGTGCCATCAGCCTTATTATCTTCAGCAAGACTGCATGTCGGTTTTTTGTGTAAAGAAACTATCTTTTCTGAAAATCTCAGAATTTTTCTATTTCTTTAAAAAAAAGAGAGAGAGAAAAAAAGAAGGAATAAGCAAGAGAGAAAAACATGAGTGAGAGTATTCAGGAAGTGTGTTATGGCTTGCTCCCATTTCATCACACAGTCTTAGACAGCTGTCCAGCTCACAGTCTCTGGAGTGGCCCTCATCTGGAACGACGTATAAATTGCCTAGAAATGTGGACCATATTTCTAGCACTGAAATTCCTTCTTCCTCAATTGAGAGGTCACCATTTGTTTACAGGCAACAAGCGGTGGTCTCATATATTGAGACCACCAGGGCGGATAATGTCCATGCCCGCTGTTCAGGCAGGTGCAACTTATTCTTCTCTGGCCAGAGGGAAAGTTTTGTCAGTGAGTGCAATGTACACTCTGGGCAACTGGAATGTGGGGGCAGACATCCTGTTGGGGCAGGGGCGAAGACCCAGGGATTGCTGGCTCCATCCACAAGTGGTGGAGTCCATATGGCAGAGGTTTGGCTAAGCATGTGTTCACCTCCAAGGAGACAACACATGGCCCACTGTGGTTTGCCCTCAATCCTCCTGCACAGTTAGGGCTGGAGGCTATGGTGCACATGTGGCCAAGGTCACATCTGTACACTTTTCCCCCGATCATTCTGCTCCCACAAGTTCAAGCGAGAGTTCACCAAGACAGTCTATGTTTGCTGCTAGTAGCACCTTATTGATCAGCTTGAATATGGTTCTCAGAGATAATATACCTGCTAGATGGCACTCCTTGGGAGATTCCCATCCGCTGGGGGTTCACTGTAGACCCAGTGAACTGCACAATAGCTACAGTCCTGGAGTCCTTACAAGAACGTTTCTCCATGGGGTGGGCTCCTCCTACAATCAGGGTTTACTTGGCCGCCATTTCGGCCAGCCATGCCCCTGCTGATGGAGCCTCTGTGGAGCAACATCTTCTAACTTCGAGGTTTATGTGTGGTGTCAGGTGGCTGAGGCCCATCTGCAGGCCACGCATACCTTCCTGGGACCTTTCTGTGGTCATGGAAGGTCTGTCAAGTGCCCCATTTGAGCCCTTAGAGTGGATATACTGTCTTAAGCTGGAGGGTTGATTTATCACCCTCAGCCAGAACTATGGAAACTGTGGGTCTGGTCCCTGAGGGGCACCGGCTCATAGATTCACCATGTTAAACTCTAGAGCACCATCCACAAGGAAATTGTATGCACTCAAGTGGTGGCTTATTGTCTTGTGGTGTGAGGAACACCAGCTAGACCCAGTGAACTGCGCAATAGCTACAGTATTGGATTTCTTACAAGGACATTTCTCAGCAGGGTTCTACAATCAGGGTTTACATGGCCTCCATTTCGGCCAGCCACGCCCCTGTTGATGGCGCCACTGCGGGGCAAGATCCTCTAACTTCGAGGTTCACTTGTGGTGTCAGGCAGCTGAGGCCTGTCTGCAGGCCGCGCATACCTTCCTTGGACCTTCTGTGGTCCTGGAAGGTCTGTCAGGGGCCCCCTTTTAGCCCTTAGAGACAGCCTCTGAGAAGCTACTGACTCTAAAGATAGCTCTTCTGCTGGCCCTGACATCTCTCAAGCAAGTAGGAAATCTACAAGCTCTCCCTGTTGCCCCTTCCTGCCTTGACTTTGCCCCTGGATTAGCCAAGGCCTTCCTGTATCCTAGGCCGTATTATATTCCTAAGGTGCCTACATCGGCTGCCCACCTTGTGGTGTTGCAGGCTTTCTGCCCTCCTCCATTTCCTCCCACTGGAACAAGACAGGATGCACCTGCTGTGTCCAGGAAGGGCTCTCAGTACTTATGTCGACCGCTCCTGCCAGTGGTGTAGGTCAGAGCAGCTGCTGGTCTGCTTTGGTGGCGACAGTAGAGGTAGAGGTGATGCTGTGTCAAAGCAGCACATCTCTAATTGGATAGTGGAAGCAATCTCTATTGCTTATGAAGTGCACGGACTCGCTATGCCACTGGGCATAAGGGCTCATTCCACTAGGGGGGTCGCCTCCTCGAAGGCTTTGTCCAAAGGGATATCCTTACAGGATGTATGTGCTGCAGCAGCGTGGTCTACTACGCCACACACATTCATTCGTTATTACAGACTTGATATTCATTCCACCCCGGGCTCAAATGTCTTGCAGTGACCCTCGGGCTTGGGTCTTTTTGAACAGATCATACCCTCGGTATGACGGAGTGGGTATTCTCGTTCCCATACTGTTATGCTAAACACAACGTCGAGTTCCCTTTGAAAGGGAACATCTGGGTTACGCATGTAACCCTGTTCCCTGAGAAGGGAACGAGACTTTGAGTAGCTTTGTCATACCAGGGCAGGCCTGTGAATTGCGTCTTCGCTTCAGATAAAAGAGGCTGACGGCGCGGTTCACAGGTGCCATATTTATATCACACGACGCACTTAATTGCCACGTCACCTGATCATGGCAGGCCTATAAATAGAGGCATGATTTTACACAAGCTTCAGATACTGGTCACATGCACAAGGGTGCTCCCATACTGTTATGCTTAACGCTACATCTCGTTCCCTTCTCAGGGAACATGGTTACATGCATAACCCAGACATTTGGAGTAAATATTTCTACAAGCTTTAGATAAATGCTGTGTGTGTGTGTTACTGAAGTAATGATGCATGTTTGTGTGTGTAATGATTTTGTGTTGTTACTGTAGTAATGATTTCATGTTTTGTGTTTGTGTATGTGTGGGTGTTATTAAAGTAATGATTTTGTATTGTGTGTGTTACTGTAGTAATAATGTTGTGCTGTTTGTGTGTGTGTTTGTGCTCCCTGTAGTGTGAAGTCATGATACACGCTCGGTAAAGTTTCATTTAATTTTGAGTCTTTGTATGTGTGTATTGCTCCTTCCTGTGACTATCACCACTACAAATATATAAACGAGAAACCCTGCTATACATCAGAGAAGTCAGACTTTCCGCTGAGTTTCATTTACTTTGAGCTCCATGGTTTCTCTTAGTTGCTTTGGGGTGGTGTTAGGAAGCCAAACAAAGCAACCACACCGGACTCCCTAGCTTCCAGAGCCCAACCAGGATACATGTTAGGCAGGGTGGTCAACTTCAGACATTTGGTCAGCTGTGGTAGGCTAACACTTCCGAACATTTTCCTTGCGAACTTTCAATAATTGGAAAACAAAATGGACATCTCTGGCAGGATCGCACTACAACGGCACGTCAGTGACTGCACAGATTTGTGTTTCTATGAAACCTGGCTGAGTCTGAAGATTCCTGATCGGGCCGTTACACCGGCAGGCTACATGGCCTACAGATGTGAATGCAACACAGAGGAGTGCAGCAAAACTCTGAGTCGAGGGACTGCTGTCCTCATCAAACAATCCTAGTGTACAGATATCAAGGTACTAAGCTCACATGGAATAGCACTGAAAAAACTTTATAATATGATCAGTAAATACGACAACACATACCCGATGCTGCTTTTATTGTACTGGGAGATTTTAATCATTGTAATCTCAAAACATATGTACCATATATGAGTAGTATATTACTTTTCCATCCAGATGTCAAAATACATTGCACTACTGCTATAGTAATCGGAGGTGGGTAGAGTAGCCAATATTTTACTCAAGTACAAGTAAAACAACATATAAAAATAATTACTCAAGTAACAGTGAAAGTAATACTGTTAATAATTACTTGAATAAGAATAATAAAGTATCTGACGATAAGACTATTCCAGTAGCAAGTTACTTGTTACATTGGATCTGATTAAAATGAAGGGCTCATCCTGAATTTTAGACTATGTGGAGAACTGTAAGTCACACCTCTCCTTGAAAGTCTGTCTGTTCTGTTTATATGATATAAAACCTGGGTTCAAGATGAAGATACACTCGCTTCTTCTCCCTCTCCAGGACTGAGCCTCTAAAAAAGTGAGCAGTTGTTGTGGACACATTCAGACCACTGCAGCATGTCGTGAAACTTGCGACCTCATTATACGTACTATAGACCTTCTGACCGAAAGAATGCAGGTGGTGAGGCTAGGCAATAATGTTTCATCTGAACTAACAATAAGCACAGAAGCTCCTCAGGGCTTTTGCCTAAGTCCAAAACTTTACTTGTTATACACATGATTGTTCAACCAGTTACAAGCATAATCACATATTCAAATTTGCAGATGATACAACCATCCTTGGGCTAATAAAGGGACGTGACAAACTGTGGCCTACACAATCAGTTATGCAGAGGAGAACAACCTTGTCCTAAGCACAGCCAAAACCAAGGAGCTTATCCTACGATCAGCTCCACAGCCATCTTACCTAGGCCTACATAGTTTTAGTAGAGAGCATTCTCCCCCAAGGCATCACAGTGTGGTTTGGGAACACCTAACTGAAGGAGAGGAAGGCCCTACAGAGGGTCATCATGATGGCTGAGAGACTCATAGGATCACATCTCCCCTCGATAGACACTCCAGATTCACCCACTGCTGCCGGAACAAAGCTAGGGTCAATCTCAAAGACCCCCAACACCGAGGCCACTCTCTGTTCATGTGGAAGATCTCAGGTTACCACTTCAGACACCACAGACCAGAAAGTATCAAAGCTCACTACAAGCACTATCACAACAGCTTTTTTTCCAGTGTTTACCAGACTGATAGTCAAGGATATCCAATCCAGAGAGAGATACCTTCTCCCTCAACTCACATCCTCAATCACTTAAGGACTCACTCCTCACTCTCCAAGTAACTTTTCCCTTGGTTACACACATACATACATACATACATAACAAACTGCTATCACAGTGCAATGTACGGCCAGTGCAGGCAACTGGCTGTACAAACTGTATTTTGCATTTTTATTATATTGTTGGCTATTTATTGTGATTTCTTTGTTACTAGTATTAGCTGTCTGTTATTTGTAGATTTTGTTTACTGCCTTCTTTATGTCTTGTCTTTGTACATTTACATTTATTCATTTAGCAGACAGTTTTATCCAAGGCAACTTGTCACAGACCAAGGTTGAGGCAGAAGCAATCACAGATAACAAAACAGTATATTAAACAAACAAACATACAACAAAACAAAGCCACGAAGACAACTTGGCATAACACCGTGGCATAGAAGACAGCCGTCTAAGACAACAAAAGACAGAGAAACAGTGCAGACAATGACTATATATACACAAGAGTGCTCATTAACAGAACGTGAATCAGGTGCAGGTGGTCATATGACATGTAGTGCAGTGCAGTGGCTGATGGGAACTGGAGTCCAGAGTTTCCTGATACATGACACAACTTACAAATGAGGAAATACAAGCAAAGCGATATGTCAAGCAGAGAAATACAAGTAGTGCTACCATACAAGAGTTATAATTGTGTTCTAGAGAAGCAAAGTGCACAGAGTAGAGGGTTCGCAGGTTAGGAGTTAGTTAAGTGCTCACGGAAGAGGTGGGTCTTTAGCTGTTTTTTGGAAATAGTGACAGATTCTGCGGCCCGGATTGGTTGGAAGCTCGTTCCACCAGTGAGGGACAGTGAATTAGAAAGTTCTGGAAAGGGACCTTGAGCCACACTGAGTAGGCACTACTAAGCATCAAACGTTAACCATTCGCAGATTATGTGAGGGAACATGAACCTCAAGGAGAGTGTTGAGGTACGGGGGTGCTGTCTTGTACGTGAGCATCAAGGCCTTGAATTTGATACAGGTGCCTACAGGAAGTCAGTGGAGGGAGATGAAGAGGAGTGTGACATGGGTCCTTTTGGGCTGGTTAAAGGCGAGGCGTGCTGCTGCATTCTGAATCATTTGAAGGGATTTGATGGAGATAGCTGGGAGGCCCGAGAGTAGTGCGTTGCAGAAGTCCAGTTTTGAGATAAGAAGAGCCTGGAGTAGTATCTGTGGATCCTGTTCGGTGAGGTAGGGTGAGATCTTCTTCTAAGAATTTTTACTGAGAGAACAGCACAGGAATTCCAATG
Source organism: Ictalurus punctatus (assembly GCF_001660625.3). NCBI lineage: Eukaryota > Metazoa > Chordata > Actinopteri > Siluriformes > Ictaluridae > Ictalurus > Ictalurus punctatus. The sequence continues at coordinate 27,684,480 of NC_030434.2, forward strand.
ACAGAGATCTTGAATCTTGAAACTTACTGTTGCAATGATTTTGTGTTGTATGTGTTACTTGAGTAATTATATTGCTGTGTGTGTGTGTGTGTGTGTGTGTGTGTGTGTGTGTGTGTGTGTGCGTGTGTGTGTGTTACTGTAGTAATGATTTTGTGTTCTTTGTTACTGCAGTAATCATTTTAATTTTGTATTTCAATTGTTAAGGTAGTTTAATAAATTGAGTAATTTATAGATTACAGATTTTGTGTGTATCTTGCTGTAGTAATGATTTTGTTGTGTGTGTGTGTGTGTGTGTGTGTGTGTGTGTGTGTGTGTGTGTGTGTGTGTGTGTGTGTGCAGGTGTTTTGTGTAGAGAATTCTCCATCAGTCTACCAGAGAGTGTAGAAGCTGTGAGAGGACTCTGTGTTCTCATACCCTGCAGTTATGAGATTGAAGAACAATATGATGGAGACCTCCAGACAGATCTTACAGGAATCTGGTTAAAAGACGGCACAAGTCATTACTATAACAGAGTCTTTAACTCTAAAGAAACTGAAGGGAATCAGATTGAAGGGAAACTTATAGGAGACCTCCGCATGAAGAACTGCACCACCGTCTTCTACAACATCAGACAGAGTGACCGTGGAGATTATTACTTTAGATTTGAAACTTCAGGAAGACTGAAATACAATTATAGACCATCAGTGTCTGTAAGAGTGGGAGGTGAGATCTGCAGCAGTGTGTGTGTACAGTGTAACTGTAATTACACTAATGATGCACTGGAACACATTTAAAACTCATCTCTAATGTGATACTGTGTGTTTATCTCAGACTCTCCAATCACACCCTCAATAACACTGTATAAGGAGGATCAGGGGGAGGTGGAGGACCAAAATGAGCTGGTGGAGGGAACTTCAGTGAGTCTCATTTGCTCTGCTCCAGCTCCTCCATGTCTCTTAAAGCCACCCACTTTTACATGGAACTTCCTGCCTGAGGAGAGGAGACAGCAGCAGAACCACAACACCAGCTTCAGCTCCTCTCAGCTGAACTTCACCGCTACTCACCTTCATCATGGACTCAATTTCACCTGCACTGCCACCTACCAGCTCCAGAACAGGAACGAATCAGCACAGAGATCTTTTATACTACATGTTCTGTGTGAGTGCTGATTAATCACTTCACATTCACTACACTTTTAATGATTCATGGAGTCTCCTAAATCCTGTTCTTCCTCCTTTAGATGGTCCTAGAAACACGTCAGTATCAGCGTCTCCATCTGCTTCAGTGCTTTTGGGCAGTTCAGTGTCTCTGAGATGCAGCAGTGATGCAAACCCAGCAGTGCTGAACTACACCTGGTACAGAGAGAACGGAGAGCAGATAGGAACCGGAAACCATTTCACCATCAACACCACTGATTCTACACACAGTGGTCTATACTACTGTAGAGCTCAAAACCAGCACGGAGATCACACCTCATCTGTCCTCCTGGATGTTCAGTGTGAGTACTGGCCTTGACTTGTATATAAGAATATTTGTAGTAATAATGAGACTCCAACTAGTTAATCCTCCATTTATTCAGAAACCATCAGACAAAGTGAGGAACATGAAAAATCATAAGTGTGTTAATACTGAGCAGATTAAGTAATCGTTTGTCTATAAAAAGGGGGGATTTGACACAAATTCATTGTATTGTGGACTTGGCTTCCTTCAGGAAACCCAGAGATTCATGCAACACTCTACATCCATGTTGTTATTTCTTATAAAAGTCTAAATCTAGAATGTAATACTACAGGTTAGTACCTATAATATAGAAGGCTGGTGATGGTGAGGACACATTGGAAAAGCGTTAGTCTAGTGGACAAGTGGACTGGGGAGTTCTGGACATACAAAAAGAGAACCACCAGAAAATAAGTCATGGCCAAATTATTAGTTTAAATGATCAGTAAAGAGGTTAAATCCGTGTCTTAAGGATAGTTTGGTTGTCTTTCCAGTTGGGTAATATGGTGTTTTTGGTATTAGTTGGTGATTTTTAATGTGAATGGTTCCCAAACTATTTGCACATGGGGTCAGTAGAGAAACTCACAATTTCCTCTTCATGTTTAATGTCAAATTCAGCCATGAAAGTCTCTCTGTGCGCCGATAGGTTCCCTCGATGCCGGTCCTGCAGCCTATCAATCATGCTTCTCCATCTCTGTAAACCTTTATTATCCCAACACTCCAGCTACAGCCTCTGTGTGTGCGAAGAGATTTTACATCCTCCCTGCTACTAGCTTCCCTACCGACCCTTGGTAGCATGTCTCACCTTGACATCAACAAGGTTCTATCCCTCCAATCCAGAACTCGAGGCAGAGACTCTACCAGCCATAGCGGACCCTCTGTCATCTCTCCCCTCCAAATGCCGGAGTGCTCGACTGGCCCAACATCATGCTTTGATTCACGATTGGCTAGTATCTAGGATTTTGGAAAACTTGTTCAACCATAACATCACCCCTTCAACTGGTTTATCCCATGAAGATTTGTTTACCTTCCTTCTCCCATCTTCAGACTCATACCACTCTGACACCACATACTTCAGCCAAAAAACCCCACACAGGCCGCAGGACACACCAAACCCCATGCTCAGAGCGCTCTTCAAAGTTAAGGCCTCCATCAATAGACTGGACAAGAGAGTTTCATCTCTGGAAAAAATCTAATTCGCTCAACTCCTATTCTACTCTTGCCCCTCCATCAGCTCTCCCTTCATACCACTCCAGAGTTTCCCTGGATGACATATTGCCACGTCATAGTCTCTTGAGAGTTATTTCTGTGTCATCTAGTGGAGCCTCATTCATTCCACCAGAAGCTGCTATCCTCCTTAGCTCATGTGACACCTCCTCCTCTACCAGTTGAACGGGGCTGATGTATATAACTGTATCCAGGAGGACTGGCTTCATTTAGTGCTGTGTACTCATTTGGTTTAATCCATATTTCTGTTAAACACATTATATTAAACTCCTGATCAGTAACAGTTTCATTAATAATAACTGCTTTAGATGTAAGAGATATAATATTTAACAGTCCTAGCTTCAGATCAAAGGTGTTAGCTGTGCTTTCAGTATGATCTCATTTTATGTTAATTAGGTTAATAAAACAAACTTTTTGAATATTTCTACCTTTATGTTTATCTCGGGGAACAGACACAGTCTGGATATTGTGGAACCTAGGTGAGGACTCAGTGCAGCTGGCAGACGGTCGGTTTAGCCTGCTTGTCTGCTCCCTGGCTTTGGCTCTGGATTGTCACAGATTAATTAGGCCTGTTCTGAGACTATGTGCTATGCTGCAAGAAATGAGAGCAGCACCTTCCCGAGTGGGATGGATACTGTCCCGCCCTAACAGGCCACCCTTGCCCTCAAAACTACTCCAATTATCTATAAAGCCCACATTGTTTTCGGAGCACCACCTGGACATCCAGCAGTTTACCGACCATAATTGCTGTAAGCTACATCGCCATGCTACATTGGGATGGGGCCAGAGCATACTGCTGCATCGGACATCACCTTCACTAATTTACACACCTCTACAACGTTACTCTTAGTAACCTCTGACTGACGAAGGTGTATATCATTAGCTCCTACAGTGAGGGAAAAAAGTATTTGATCCCCTGCTGATTTTGTACGTTTGCCCACTGACAAAGAAATGATCCGTCTATAATTTTAATGGTAGATTTATTTGAACAGTGAGAGACAGAATAACAACAAAAAAATCCAGAAAAACGCATGTCAAAAATGTTATAAATTGATGTGCATTTGAATGAGGAAAATAAGTATTTGACCCCTCTGCAAAACATGACTTAGTACTTGGTGGCAAAACCCTCGTTGCAATCACAGAGGTCAGACGTTTCTTGTAGTTGGCCACCAGGTTTGCACACATCTCAGGAGGGATTTTGTCCCACTCCTCTTTGCAGATCTTCTCCAAGTCATTAAGGTTTCGAGGCTGACGTTTGGCAACTCGAACCTTCAGCTCCCTCCACAGATTTTCTATGGGATTAAGGTCTGGAGACTGGCTAGGCCACTCCAGGACCTTAATGTGCTTCTTCTTGAGCCACTCCTTTGTTGCCTTGGCCGTGTGTTTTGGGTCATTGTCATGCTGGAATACCCATCCACGACCCGTTGTCAATGCCCTGTCTGAGGGAAGGAGGTTCTCACCCAAGATTTGTCGGTACATGGCCCCGTCCATCGTCCCTTTGATGCGGTGAAGTTGTCCTGTCCCCTTAGCAGAAAAACACCCCCAAAGCATAATGTTTCCCCCTCCATGTTTGACGGTGGGGATGGTGTTCCAGGGGTCATAGGCAGCATTCCTCCTCCTCCAAACACGGCGAGTTGAGTTGATGCCAAAGAGCTCCATTTTCTTCTCATCTGACCACAACACTTTCACCCAGTTGTCCTCTGAATCATTCAGATGTTCAGTGGCAAACTTCAGACGGGCATGTATATGTGCTTTCTTGAGCAGCGGACCTTGCGCGCGCTGCAGAATTTCAGTCCTTCACGGCGTAGTGTGTTACCGATTGTTTTCTTGGTGACTATGGTTCCAGCTGCCTTGAGATCATTGACAGGATCCTCCCGTGTAGTTCTGGGCTGATTCCTCACTGTTCTCATGATCAATGCAACTCCACGAGGTGAGATCTTGCATGGAGCCCCAGGCCGAGGGAGACTGACAGTTCTTTTGTGTTTCTTCCATTTGCGAATAATCGCACCAACTGTTGTCCCCTTCACACCAAGCTGCTTGGCAATGGTCTTGTAGCCCATTCCAGACTTGTGTAGGTCTACAATCTTGTCCCTGACATCCTTGGAGAGCTCTTTGGTCTTGGCCATGGTGGAGAGTTTGTAATCTGATTGATTGATTGCTTCTGTGGACAGGTGTCTTTTATACAGGTAACAAGCTAAGATTAGGAGCACTCCCTTTAAGAGTGTGCTCCTAATCTCAGCTCGTTACCTGTATAAAAGGCACCTGGGAGCCAGAAATCTTTCTGATTGAGAGGGGGTCAAATACTTATTTCCCTCATTAAAATGCAAATCAATTCATAAAATTTTTGACATGCGTTTTTCTGGATTGTTTTGTTGTTATTCTGTCTCTCACTGTTCAAATTAATCTACCATTAAAATTATAGACTGATCATTTCTTTGTCAGTGGACAAACGTACAAAATCAGCAGGAGATCAAATACTTCTTTCCCTCACTGTATATGAATAACTATCTGTGTAAACGTGTGTTTGTCTAAGACCCTAAGATTACCTGCTATGTCCGGCACCCTGGCTCCTGGTGTACACCTAATTAAAGCTGCTGGAGCCCCTAAAGGCCTAGCTAATTTCACATGCCTTAAGATAGAGCCTCCTATAACCAGAGCTCTTTCAGGTTTCTTTCAATTCAGCATTCAACTGCTGAATACTGATTGTCCTGCCATAAATTTTCATTTGACTTTTAATCACTTTTTGCCAAGATGCACATTTTAGTGGGGACTATTTTTTGAAATCATGTTTTATCCCAACCAAGCGAAAATCATCAACGTAACATCCTCCCATGGAACTGCGTTCATGTGCTTGCTTGAGAACTCCTTTTCCATAAAAAAATGGCATTTTTAAAAAACCATTTTCCCCATGCGTTTTATGGTTTTCTAAGGTCCGGGGGACTTCACTTGCAACTCACTTTCCTCTAATTCTGATTATGATCTTACCATGTCTAATATAACTCTAGATAACCACCAAATCACTTTTGTAAGCACTCTAAGACTGACCTAACTAACCATATGATGATAGGCTCCCCTATCACCAAATCCTGTCTTCTGCCCTCCCTGATCCATGTCACGGTTTCCACAAATCCAGCTACGTGCCACCCCAATGACCCCTTGTTCCTCATGGCTGACGACAATCCAATGTCTAGCTCCCAGTTTGCCTCCAAACCAAGCAGTCATGTCGCATTTGCGGCCTCAGTCCGGAAGTCTACATTGTCCACTCTTTCAGGATTGGTACACCCACCTGTACCAACCAGTGCCAACACCTACCCAGAAGTAAATGGGTTGTTTTGTATGTTGAGATAGTTTTGTAACCTTTTCCAGCCTGATGAGCATCAACAACTTTTTCTGAGGTCCTCAGAAATCGCTGTTGTTCGTGCTTTGATACACTTCCACAAACATGTTGTGAAGATCTGACTCTGATAGATCCCTGTGCTTTAAATAAAACAGGGCGCTCACTCTGACACCTGATTGTCATCCCATTGATTGAAAACACCTGATTCTAATTTCCACCTTCAAATTAACTACTAATCCTAACAGTTCACATACTTTTGCCACTCACAGTTTTGAAATATTGGATAATTTTCCTCAATAAATAAATGACCAATTATAATATTTTTGACTCATTTGTTGGGGTTCTCTTTATCTACTTTTAGGACTTTTGTGAAAATCTGGTGACGTTTTAGGCCATATTTATGCGGATATATAAAAATTCTAATTTTCTGGAATTCTGTAACTTGTAATTTGTTTGCTGTAGTGCTTACATCAAGTGGTGGAACCACCACTACACTAAATCCCCTGCTTAATTCTGCATTTCCTCCCTCAGATGGTCCTAGAAACACGTCAGTATCAGCGTCTCCATCTGCTTCAGTGCTTTTGGGCAGTTCAGTGTCTCTGAGATGCAGCAGTGATGCAAACCCAGCAGTGCTGAACTACACCTGGTACAGAGAGAACGGAGAGCAGATAGGAACCGGAAACCATCTCACCATCAACACCACTGATTCTACACACAGTGGTCTATACTACTGTAGAGCTCAAAACCAGCACGGAGATCACACCTCATCTGTCCTCCTGGATGTTCAGTGTGAGTACTGGCCTTGTACACATATGCCGTGTTTAGTCCTGGTGTCATACCCTGGTGTGTTTACCTTTTTGGTGATTGTTCATTTGTGCGGGTAAGAACACAACATTGGACTCAGGTGCAAACCAAAACAATGGTCTGAGACCCAGGGCTATAGCTAGAGAGTGCTGGGCCCCCTGAAAAAATATCGATGTGAGCCCCACCACCCTCCATCCATATCATATCATATACGGTATAAGCTATGGGCATGGAGGCCCATATCTACATATCATTTTAAAAGTTTAGTATCATATCACTTTGACACAGTCTAAATTTAGATAAATATTACATCAAAACAATGGCATTAAGCAATTAATAACTTCTTATGAAACATTGTTTAAAGTCCTCAAGCAATTGCTCAAGACAAGCTCATAAAATAATAAAAGACAAGGAATTAATAAAATAGTAAAATAAAAGAAAATTGTTTAAAAATTTACCTGCTATATAATAAAGTCTTTCCAGTCAGACTGGTGTCTAACAGCTGGAGTAAACATTCAGAAATTGAAAAGAATGCAGTCGTATGTAAAATAAAACCACTTAAATTACTAACTGTTATTTTTAATGAAGATAATATGTGTTTTTTTGACAGTATAAACACATCAGCAGCCGGCAGCTATGTAATCCTTATGATACGCATATCCATTTTTTCCCCATGCGTTATACTCTATTTAAATAATATCACAAAAAGATGGGGACTTTGACCGATAATCGTTCAGTCAGTGTACACCATACAGTAAGGATATAGGAAGCCAAACAACTAAGTACCTGCACAACCCACTGATCAGTGCGGTGCAAATTAAACTGGGAGAGACTAAATAGGTAATCATTTGATTACTTACAGCCATGCAAATAGGCTTACAGGTACATGCTCCTGCTCTATAAAGATAAACAATTTGAATATGTGTATACTTCAGTGAGACCTCGGATATCTGAGCAGTTTTCTTCTGCACGTAAATGGCTTTCTGCTGTGTGTCTATTATTGCTTCTTTCAAGGGCTTAGTCCATTAAGAATTTTAGGACTATTTAAAATAGTTTCAAATATTCTCCTAGCCATGTGTGCTGTCTGTTATAGGAACTGTTGATAGCGGTACAATTTTAGAGTAGAATTTTGGGGAAGAATTCAAATGAATTTGCGTTGCTCTGATCAGTGGGTCGTGCATGTCAATCGGTCCACGCTGTGCTCTTCAGTGGTCCACGCAGGTATTTGGTCCATGCTTCTGAGTAACTTAGTAGTTCTGTTCTTCTGAGTAGCTCAGTTTGGACCAGCTTTTGAGATGTTTGATTTCCCATAAATGAGAAAATGATGTGATAGTACCGGCAAGGGGCAACTCTTCTTAGGCGTCCTATTCCCGCGAATAAATTGGGCAGAAAAATGATGAGGACACGGCATCCGTCAATGTGATACATTGACAACCAGACAGTGCACTAACCTGTCTTGTTACAGCAGGTCTTTATAGACTGGGATCCAGCACTTCTCATGGCCTCTCTCTCCTTCATTTCATTAAGTTTCTGGTACCAAGATTGATGTTTTTTTTCCCCTGACAATCATCAGTCTCCTGTTCTTCCACTGTAACTTTACTTCTAACTTAAACTGTTCTCAGAGCAGCCTCAACTCTGATTGGTTATGTTAAGTAGCTGGGGTGGGACTTCTGCTGTTCGTCACTGACTGAGCTGAAATAATTATTAACCATTGTATTAAACCATTTTTAGGGAGGGGAGAGGAGAGAGGAGATATTTGGAAAACTTCTTTCAGGAAATTGGATGTTTTTGTGGTTCTCAACTCTCCGGCATACAAGCTGAAGCTGTAATATATATATATATATATATATATATATATATATATATATATATATATATATATAATTATATATATATATATATATATATATATATATATATATATATATATATATTATATATATATATATATATATATATATATATATATATATATATATATGTATATGTGTGTGTGTGTGTGTGTGTATATGTACTAATACTACTGTAATATACATACTACTGGATTTAGTGAGGGCCCCTATAATTGTCACCACTTTTCATCCCACTATCGTTGGCCCTGCTGAGACCATTTTAGTGAGGTGAGCTTGTTTCAGTTCCAATCAAACTGTAGTGAGGATCTAGTCTATCTGAACGAATGCCTTTGAAGGAGTTGTCCTTGTGCAGTGAAGTTTGTCCTGTGCTGATGAATGCAGATGAAGCATGTTTTAGTTGTCGTTTTGCAGGTTGGGAACACAAATTATTAGATATGCTCTTGTCGTGTAATGGTTAAAGAAAATGTGCATTGTGTGCAGCATGCAAGCAGAAACTCCATCAATACTAGCTATGTCAGCCTAAGTAAAAGGAGAGCCAGAAGGTAACACAGACAATAGGGCGACCTGGGACATAAATCGGACAGCCACTCCACCATCAACAAAAGGCTGGACTTATACTTTACTCCCAAATGCTCCATACACTTCACCCACTGGTGCACATGCTGTTAGCATCTAATTCTGATATGTCTGAAAAGTCCACCAAGAGGTATGACCATGGACTTTGGGGTATGGGCAGTGGTTGTAGAGTCCCAACTAAAAGTACTTCTGAACTGTACCCTGAGCAATGGGTAACCAATATTGTGTTGAAAGGAGTTATTTAGACCCTACAGAGTCTGGATTGTATTTACTTTTAACTATGCATATGCATACACAAGATGCCTGCTACTTGTATCTTGTGGGGTTTTTTTTTGTTTGTTTGTTTTTTTGGAGCATTGCTAGTGTTTCTGTGTGGTGCAACACTGATATAAATAGTTGGGGCAGTATAAGACCAAGTGAAAGTGTGTCCACAAACAAACAAAATAATATTGTGTCTGGAATGTAAAATTTTTCCTTTTATCACATCCCCCTGCAATTCCTTTGCACCCCATTAGGGGGCCACACACCACAGTGTATGTAAACTTAATCACCATGGCCCTAAGGTACACTGCATGTAAGCTTCTGAATTTAAAAAAGAGCTCTTATTGCCTAGCTAAAGACTCATACAAACCCTGTCGAGATGCTGGCTTGCTACGTCCTGAACAATGTATGCATCAGGGTTTGAGGCGCAGTTTTGCTGTCTCGTCCTCTCCTAACATCTTTGTCCCTACCCATCAATGTCAGCAATAAACTGTTTTATACTGGTGTTGATCACAGTAATGTAATATCGGTTCCTCGCATTGAGATTAAACTATTGTCATCTATGCTTCAGAAAAAGCATATGTAATGCGCGGTCCGTGAATAACAAGGCACTGCTTTTATCGGATTTTCTTACAGATAAAAATCTGGACTTGTTGTTTTTAAAATGTAAAGTTTTAAAATTTTATTTTACTGACCGTTCCCAGTTTATTTCTCTGGGTGGTTACAGGTCTGGCACTAGCTCTGTGCTCACTGGTGTTCCTCAGGGATCAGTTTTAGGTCCTCTACTTTTAAATATCTATTCATCCCCACTTGGGCATCTGCTGCGATCGCTCGGCCTCCGTTATCACTTTCATGCTGATGATACCCGAATCTCCATTCACTCTAAATCTGGTGAAAACATTGATGTTTGTTTTCTTTCTGAATGAATTTCTGAAATAAAAACATGGATGAATAATAATTTTCTGTGCCTGAACAGCGGGAAAACTGAAGTTATGCTTATAGGTTCCCGTCATCAAATTCTCAAAGCTGCTCCACTGTCTCTGTTTGCTGATGGCTCTGTTCTAGAGACTCAAAGTAAGATGAGGAACCTTGGAGTCATTTTTGATACCAGTCTTACATTTGATTCTTTTGTATAGAGCACTGTTAAAGCATCCTTTTTTCACCTCAGAAATATCACTAGACTGCACTCTATGCTAAAGTTCTCTGTAGCTGAATAGCTGACAAACTCATTCATTGTCTCTCGGCTAGACTACTGCAATGCCCTTTTAGCCGGAGTTTCTAAATCCACACTCAATTAGCTCCAATATGTACAGCCTCCTGTTCTTCCTCCTTTAGATGGTCCTAGAAACACGTCAGTATCAGCATCTCCATCTGCTTCAGTGCTTTTGGGCAGTTCAGTGTCTCTGAGATGCAGCAGTGATGCAAACCCAGCAGTGCTGAACTACACCTGGTACAGAGAGAACGGAGAGCAGATAGGAACCGGAAACCATCTCACCATCAACACCACTGATTCTACACACAGTGGTCTATACTACTGTAGAGCTCAAAACCAGCACGGAGATCACACCTCATCTGTCCTCCTGGATGTTCAGTGTGAGTACTGGCCATATGCAGTTTGTACACATATACATTTGTTGAGCTACCTTATCTAGTGTGTAGCGGAACATTGACTCTAGGCATTCAGTTGCCTGATCAAGTTCTGTGGGATCATACGGTGATCCAATCATAGTTTACATTAACTTTGGGATATTATTGATAAAACTCTGTACAGTAGCTGACGTGAATGTATGTTTGATGCGGTAGCTTGATAAGGTGCATATATTATGATTAAGACACATTTTAAACGAGATGAGATGATGATCTGTGATAGCTTCAGACTGTGGAAATGTGACTATATTTTCTATATTTAATCCGTATGTTAGTATCAGGTCCACAGTGTGTCCATTATTATGACAATTACATTCTGATTGACCCCTACTGAATCTAGAATAGACACTACCACTTTTCTCAGAGGGTCTTCTGAATATAAAAGTCTCCAGTAATTAATGCTTTGTCTAGAGAAACAACCAGGTTGGAGATAAAATCTGCAAACTCACCAAGGAATTCAGACTATGTCCCTGGGGGTCTGTACATAATGCTTAATGGAATCAACGCTGTAGACTTATTTTTTGTGGCTACATATGTTATGTTAGTTTAAAGAACTTGAATTTATGAATAGGTTTTTGTGTGATGCCAAGATTATCATTAAAAATAACTGCAAGTGAACTGAGAATCACCCCCAAGTATTATAATCTTCAGCGAGACTGCATGTCGCCATTTGTGTAACGCTCAGAAAAGACTCATTTCCTCTCTATCTTTTAAAAAAAAAAAAAAGAAAGAAAAATCTCTTCCACCTCTAGTGGAATGAGCAGTCACCTCCTTGAAGGATTTGACCAAAGGGGTACATTTACAGAATGTGTGGGCTGCAGCAGGGTGGTCTATGCCACAAACAGTCAGTCGATATTACAGCCTGGATATACATTCCACCCCGGGCTCGAGTGTCTTGCAGTGACCCTCAGGCTCAGATCTTCTGAACGGCCCATTCCCTCACTATGACAGAGTGGGTATTCTCGTTCCCACAGCGTGAAGCTCATGCAACGTTGAGTTGAAAGGGAATGTCTGGTTTACGCATGTAACCCTGTTCACTGAGAAGGGAATGAGACGTTGTGTAGCTTTGTCATTCTGGGGCATGCCTGTGAATTCCATCTTCGCTTCAGATAATAGAGGCTGACAGCACGGTTCACAGGGGCTGGTTTTCTGCCACGTGATGTGCTTAATTGCCATGTCACACAAGCTTCAGGTGCTAGTCACGAGGGAGGTCGCTTCCCACACCATGATGTTTTGCATCATCTCCTTCCCTTCTCAGGAAACAGGGTTACATGCGTAACCCAGAAATTTTGTTATTCTATTACTGTTTCTGAACAAAAACTTCAGACTTTAACTTTTAAAACATTAATTGTTCTCCTGTAATAATTTTGTTAAAATGTCTTGTTCGCAAATTCAGTTCATTACTGTAATAATTTTTTGTTGTTGTTGTTTAAAAGTGCTTAAAACCTGTCCTGTGTTTTAACATACACGTGACCAATTACAGGTGCGTCAAGAGCACAAATCACAAAATCTTTTAGTGGTCATGAAAATGTATTCAGATTTAGCATATTAATGATACATTCACTTCATAAATCATGACACACTGCTCTCCCCTACAGGAAAGTTCATGTAAGTTCAAGTACATGCTTTTAAAAGTGAAAAGTGTCAGTATCGGCGATACTGGTCCTGTGTTTCTTGGTATTGGATCGATACCAAATTCTGCAGTATCGCCCACCCCTAATCTACAGTGGAGGATCATCATAAGCCAATAGCTACAGATGGACGTGCGGTGCCCCTGAATACAGCAGTGAAGGGGGAATGTTGGTTCTGTGGAGAAAGGAAGATTTGGAGCATTTGTTTTAAAAGTGTGAGAGATTAAAAGGTCTTTTTAAGTTGCTTAGGAGCTGGTTAGAGAAAATCCGATGAGATTGCTGACCAGGTATTTATTGGAGTAATGCAGTTTAGATTTTCATTAAGGAGAAGAATTTCCTCGGTGGTGAGGAAAAACTCCTTGAGACTATATGAACTGAAACTGGCACGGTGGGAAAAAATAGAAGAATAATGACTTTTTGCCACTCTAGATCCTGAAGTAATGTTCAAGCGGTTAGTGGCAGGAAGACTACTAATTTTACTAAGGCTGCCAGAATTTGCTCATTATAGGTTAATAAATAATTTATTGGGCTTTTGTGATGCATGGTGTGTCGTAAGTTCAAATCCCAGCACCACCAAGATGCCACTGTTGGGCCCTTGAGCAAGGCCTTCAACCCTCAACTGCTCAGCTGTATAAATGAGATAAATGTAAGTCACTCTGGATAAGGGCATCTGCCAAATTCTGTAAATGTAAATGTAATTAAGCTTTATGTACAGTTTATTATGACTGGCTTGTTTTTAATTTTTGACAGATCGTAATTTTTTTATTTTTCATTTTTATGAGGATATAATTTATGTTGTTAAAAATCGTGATGTAAAATGTGTAGAAATAAAGTTATTGCTAAACCTCCCTCTCTCTCTCTCTCAGATGCTCCTCAGCTCTCTCCCTCCTCCAGCTGTAACACCACCCAGGATTTGATCCTGTGTTCCTGTGAGGTTCATGGAAATCCGTCTCCTAAACTGGAGTGGCGTGTCTCCAATCAAACTGTCCCGTACTCAGAAGCCACTCCCATCCAAGTGGAGTCTGTAGGCAACACAAGTTCCAAAAGGTCCATTTCATTTTCCATCCCTCGGTCCGTTAAGGACACGCCCACTCTGCAGTGTGTTGGCTCCAATAATCTGGGCATCGCCTCTCAGGTCTTCTTCTTTGCAACTGAGGCTCAGTGCCCTGCTGAAGGTTAGAAAAAATACATTCACAAGTTGTGTTTATTATTCGTTGTTGTGATTTAATAAGTCATTATTTTAAGCTGCATAGCAGCTGGTGACGACACACAGAGCTCCAGGTGAACCTCTCCTTCAGACCTGGCAATAGTCTTATATTAACTTCATATTCATGTCATAATACCTCAACAATAAAAAATAAATAAATAAACAGTGGCTCAATTACCTTACTTTTAACCTTACATTCTAATCTTACTTTCTAATCTTACTTTCTATCTGGTTTCTCTTGCATTCTAGCAGCTCTTCAATCAGCTACACATATTGTTTTTAATTTAAGCAACTCTTTCCTCACAATTATAGCCACGGGAGGCGTTCCTCATAGTCCAGGCATGACATATGAGAAGCATGGTTGAGCTTTGAAGTGTTTTTGAGAGGTGATTGTCCTCGTATTTCCACAATCATAAGACTATTTCTCATGACGGGTTGGAGTGGGTAGCTCGCTGTTTTCCTGTATCAACACCGAGCGAAATTACCCTTGGCATCGCTCAGCAAAAATGTCCTTGCAAGATCCATTAGTGCTCTGCTGTGCAGCGCTTGAGCTCATGGCACATGCTTACAAGCTGCTTGACCTAGCTGTATAGCAGCCACTGTCACTCGCAGCATGTCACTGGTGGCTGCACACACCTGTCCAGGCCAACAAATCCAAAACACCGAACTGCTGTCATCCGTCAGTCATTTATAGACACGCCCACTGTGCACTGATGTTAGCGTTAATAACCTGGGTGTCGCCTCACTCCTGTTTAATTCCATCAGTTCAGGCAGGCAGCTACAGTGGATTAATCTGATGAGTGTTCAATTTCAATGTGATTTATTTTTATATGTTACACTTTTGTTGTTGTTTTTCCCAGAATGCAGACACGGTGCAGCACCTTATCTGGTTCCCTCTCTCTTTGTGGTTTTACTGTGTGTTGGTGTTATTGGATTTCTGGTCTACAAATTAAAGCAGTGAGTCACAGATTTTGTCATTTCCATAATTCAAACTTATTTAAAGTGGTCAGAAAAATAGCAGAATTTAGCAGAATTAAAGATTTTATGATCGTAATCGTAACTAAAGATTAGAATGGACTTGCATGAATAAAATATTTTCATGAAATTTGTTATTAGATTGTCCAGGAAAATAAAGGTAAGTCAAACACTATTATTATTATTATTATTATTATTATTATTATTATTATTATTATTATTAGAGTTGTTGTTGTTGGTGGTGGTGGTGGTGATGGTGTTTATTGTGTGGTTCCACAGAGAGGAGATACTTACCCTTCTCTCGAGCTCTTTACTCTACCAAAATCTGAATATGAAACTCTGCAGACTAACAGAGGTGACATCACATCACTCATTAACATTCATCATTAACTTTATTCAATTAACTTCATTTATTACTTCAGGTTTTTAAACATGACCTTTTACAGAGCTGATGGAGGTGGTTTTATTTTGTGTGTTTCAGTGAAGAGAGAAAAAAAGAACAATGCCTGAAAAGCTGCAGTTTTTCACCATCATCATCATCACCATCATCATCATCATCATTATCATCATCATCACCATCATCATCATCATCATCATCATCATCATCATCATCATCATTATCATCATCATCACCATTATCATCATCACCATCATCATCATCATCACCATCACCATCATCATCATCATCATCATCATCATCATCATCATCACCATCATCATTATCATCATCATCACCATTATCATCATCACCATCATCATCATCATCACCATCACCATCATCATCATCATCATCATCATCATCATCATCATCATCACCATCATCATCACCATCATCATCATCATCATCATCATCATCATCATCATCATCATTATCATCACCATCATCATCATCATCATCATCACCACCATCATCATCACCACCATCATCACCATCATCATCATCATCACCATCATCATCATCATCATCATCATCACCATCATCACCATCATCATCACCATCATCACCATCATCATCATCATCATCATCACCATCATCACCATCATCACCATCATCATCATCATCATCATCATCATCATCATCACCATCATCATCATCATCATCATCATCATCATCACCATCATCATCACCATCATCACCATCATCATCACCATCATCATCATCGTTCTTCTGCCAGTAAAATAATCATCATTGAAGAATATTAAAGATATAAAGGAATGAGTCATAGATTTTAGCAGTTTATAGTTAGTTGTGGAATTAAATTATAGCAGTTATAAACTTGTTTATGTGCAAGATAATTCAGGTTAACGTCAGTGTTTGTTAAATCACATGTTTGATATTAAAGTAGCTGATATACATAGCATATGCATTAGCCTTAATTAAACATCATAATGGCTATTTATACAGTGTAGCTAGCATAAACATTTGGTAAATCACTTAGTTGCTTGCTGTTTTAATCTTAATGGGCCTTGTTTATGCTTCAGAAATTAAAATTTTCCAGAAGATTTACAAAAGTTTTGCTTATTTATACTTTATAATATTATTTATACTGAAATGTCTATGTTGATAAATGCCAATCAGCCTGAAATTACCAAGCGCATTTGCAGCACGGCTATTTTATATTTAGCCATGGTCACAAATGTTGATGATGAGTATACACTGAAAGAGCGCTTCCTATGTGTGCCATGTGCTAAATCTCCAGCACTTCAGCTCACCCATTGCAGATTATTGCCTAGCATAGACACTATCTCAAGAGTTCCCAAAGTAGGGGTCAGGACCCCACATGCAGTCACTTGATTTACAAATGAGGTTGTGACAGAAACTTACAACCCCCTCTTGTTTCATTAGTTTTTTTTTACAGATTAATATTATAAATATCAAAGACAGATTTTGTGTACTAATGTGAATGTTACTGGGAGTCACATTCAGACAAATTAATAGGGCACGTGTTATTTGGTGTCTTCAACATTCACCTAGACATGCCACAAGCAGCTGATTTTATTGCCTTCCTGCCCACGTTTGACCTCAAGCAATTCGCCACCCCAACAACTCACTTTGACCATTTCTTTATCCAGTTTTCTATTTCTCTCACCTCACTCCTTCACTGTCTCCACCTTTGATCTCCTTTCATCGCAATCTTCACTCCCTTTCCCCCCCTCACACTTCATCTCCATTGTCACAACCTCATTTCCCTCTGGTAGTCACCTCTCCTCCCTGGACTTAAACACCACAATAGACATGCTATGTTCCACTCTAACATCTTCTCTTGGTAGCATCTGCCCCCTAACCTCCAGGCCAGTGAAAATCAAATGATCCGACTGACCTAAGCAATTACCAAACACTTCTCTCCTCTTTTTCGCATAGCATCTCTACAGCCAAAGCCACATACTATCACTAGAAGATTGGCAGCTCTTCTAAGACCCATACTCTCTTCACAACCTTTTCTTCTCTTCTCTGTCCTCCTCCTCCTCCCCCTTCCCCTACCTCTCTCACTGCAGATGACTTCGACACTTTCCTTTACAACAAGGTTACATCAATCAGGAGCCAGTTCTACACACCAGACACCCACAGACCGGCTCCTCCTCCATGTAAATCTCAACTGTCCTCCTTCTCCCCTCTCTCAGAGACTGATGTCTTCAAAACTCTCCTCTTTAATCATCTGACAACCTGTCCTCCAGACCCTTACCCTAATCACCTTCTTCAGTCCATGTCTCCCACACTACTACCTGCACTCACACACATCTTTAACACATCCTTCTCTACTGGCATATACCCCCCCCCCCCCCAAAAAAAAAAAAAAGATACCTGTCTCCCTCATCACTTTCTGTCCAAAACCCTTGTAAGAGCTGCTTTTAAATAACTCTCCAATTTTCCCACACAGAACAACCTCTTGGATACCAAGCAGTCTGGCTTCAAAAGCCATCACTCCACAGAGACTGCTCTGCTTTCCGTCACTGAAGTTACAACTAGCAAGATCAACTTTAAGATCATCTGTCCTCATCCTACTCGACCTCTCTGCTTTTGTCCTTCCAGCCTGATGATTCAGCCATCTCAGCACGCATCTCCGCCTGTCTGTCCGAAATCTCAAACTGGATGAGGGAATGACACCTTAAGCTCCACTTGGCAAAGATGATGAGATTCTCATCATCCCTTCTTGCCCCTCAGTCAACTACAATCTCACTGTACAGCTTGGCTCAACCACACTCAAGCCAACCAGGACAGCCAAAAACCTTGGGGTGACTTTCCATGACAACTTGATCTTTACAGACCACATTTCAACAACTGCATGACCCTGTAGGTTCATTCTGAACCTGAACCCTACGTCACTGAACAGGCTACACAGCTACTAATCCAGGCTCTTGTTATTTCAAAACTGGACTACTGCAACACACTACTCCCGGACCTCCCAGCCAGCTCCATCAAACCCCTTCAGATGCCTGGTAGTGCCTACTCAGCTAGGTACAAGGTTCCTTTCCAAAAGCTTCCAACTGACTGTCCCTCATTGGTGGAATGAACTTACAACTTCAATCTGGACCGCAGAATCTGTCACTGTTGTCAAAAAACAGCTAAAGACCCACTTCTTCTGTGAACACGTACCTGACCCCTAACTTGCCCTTCCACACCTTATTTATATATATAAACTAAAAACATCTGCACTTACACTGGCACTTCTACTCTGCGCACTTTGCTTCTCTAGAGCTCAATTATAAATCTTGTGTCTTAACACTATTTTTATTGTTCTCTGCTTGGTATATCACCTTGCTTGTATTTCCTCATTTTTAAGTCACTTTGGATAAAAGTGTCGCTAAATGAATAAATGTAAATGTTATTTGTGTGTAAGAATAGTTTCGGTGGCAGTGCAGGAAGCAAAACCAAAGCTTGGAGCATGGGCGTAGGACCCATTATACATGGGGAGACATGTCCATCCCCGCCTCCCTACATTTAAAAATTTAGATTTTGTCCCCCCTACTTTTTCCTAATCTCAAATTTTATTTTGCATTGCCTGCCTGTCTCCGAGGATTTCTGAGCTGGACAGTCTCCAAATTAATCCATTCCGCAACTTTTAGAAACATAATTCAGTTTAAAAAACAACTTTTGCTATAATAAGCGTGTTATGGTACCACCAGCAGATGGCGCTGTGGTGACAACATGCACGAGCAGCTTGAGAACGCGCACGTGCACGTGAGTGAAGTGCGCATGGACGCTAAAACTGGGTTAAGTGTCGCAGCTGTCGGCAATCAAGGGACTGTCTACTTAAACCCTGCGCGTTGCTGCGAACATCGCGTGGCACTGAGCCCAGGACAGGACAGGACAGGACAGGACAGGACAGGACAGGACAGGACAGGACAGGACAGGACAGGACAGGACAGGACAGTATAATGGTGCCAGGTTGTCATATTGCCATGCTCTGTCTGTTTTCCTGTTCTTTAGTTGATACCCTGTCGTAGTTGAGTGTTTGTATCCTGTTCTGGTTAACTGAAGTGTCCATGCTCTAGGTTAGAGTTTTATGCTTAGATCTAGTTTCCTGCCTCCTCGTATGTTTATTTAAATGGCACAATAAAGACGGCTCTCCTGCACTTACTTCCTGTTTCCAAGTCCCCTTTCGTAATAAAGTGCAAGGGTCAGACTCGAGTAGCTAGGGCTCGCTAGCCAAGCTTGACGAGAGCAAAGTGTCTGTCACTGAAAGGTAACAAGCAGACCCTGGTATGAATTTTCAGAGCGGTGGCTACTCTTGTGCAATGAGAGTGCAATAGATTCATTTGGAGATGACTTTATATTCTGTTACCATCCCCGGAATATAAACTCATGTTTTTTTGGTTATGACACAGCATTCAGACGCTCTAGAACACACTAATGTATGGATGAAAGATTTACCACTTTGTTTTTGGAGATAGAATATCGTAGCTATTTCAGCCCATGAAATTGCTGATTGGCAATTTTATTTTCAAAATAACTATTTAGCCCATGAAACTGTCAAATATACACGAGTTTGCAAGCTAGCTAGCACATCAAAATCGTGTGTATGTGCCATTGCCGTGTCCATAAACGATTTAATGGTAACTTTTTAGTCAACATGTTCACACAGAGATCAGCATCCTACAACATTTGAAGAGCAAGAGGGCAGAAGAGGATGAACAGGTCATAGGAATCGAAAAGACTGAGGAGGACGAGCTTGTAAATTGAATGTATAGATACCAGTTAGCCAGCTAGTTCAGGTCACACCGTTTTTCGTGTTTGGGATGGGACGCCATCGTGTCAGGATCAGTGGGCAGTGCTGCTGCATCAAGAACTGTCATAGGAGCTCATCCAGTGAGAAAACTGGACAATGGAGTGTTTTATCTACAGCAAAATAGCCTCCCACTCATAACTTCAACTCACCAACAGAGTCCGCGATCCTCACAGGATGGACTCCTGTCCCAATATCTACTGTGGCTAGCTACATTAACTAGCATCTGTTCTTAATGATTATAGGAGCCAGTGTTTTAAATGAACAATTGTTAGGAGTAATATTAATAAATAAATTGAGCTTCATTCAGTGATGTACATCATAACTCGTATCTCCATATTTCGTCAGTTTTTTAATAAACCGATGATATTGGTCACTCTTTACATTTGTCGTGTTTTACAAATATTTAACCAATGAAAAGTCATTGAAAGAGCATTTAAGTGATTTATTATTATTATAAACACATCCCAAATTTCTCCATGTGGGGATTAATAAAGTATTATCTTTTTCAGGGGAGCATGCCCCTGAACCCCCCTTGCATTTCAGCATCGCCCCAGATTCAAAATCGCTCCTACACCCCAGGCTTGGAGCTTTAAATTTGGGTCCATAAGCCTTGGTGGGTAATTAGTGTCTTATGGGTTGTCCATAATGGGTAGTGGTGGCTTGGCGGTTAAGGCTCTGGTTTAGCGACCAGAAGGTCGGGGATTCAGGCCCCAGCTCTGCCAAGCTGCCACTGTTGAGCAAGGCCCTTACTCCTCTCTGCTCCAGGGGGCGCTGTATCATGGCTGACCCTGTGCTCTGACCCAAGCTTCCTGACGTGCCGGTGTATTCACTGTGCTGTAATGTATTTGTTATCAATAAAGACTCATTAGCATTATCATAAAGTCTGGGCCTGTGAAGTGTACCTCTATCAGTTTGGGGAATCTCATTCACAGCTGGTGACTAGCGTAGCTCAAGAATCTGTGCTTAGACCTATTCTCTTATCACTGTCCATCTTTTTTAAGAAACAGTCAAGCAGCCTGATGGCTTCTCTAATCCCTGACATGTTATTAACACTCAGCTCCTGAAGATGCCATATTAGCTGCTTCTACTGAGAGCTCAACCTGGAGGAAGGATCACTGCCTCCAAATGAACCTTCATGTGCTAAAGGGAATCTGTAACACACCTGCTCATCCAGGCTCCTGGTCTTCTCCCAGCTCAACAACAGCAATGTCTGGTGACCAGCTTTCATTGTTAAACCACTGCAGATGATACACAATATGGCACATTTGACTATTTTATTGATCTTTATTAAAAGTTCTTGTTGTAAAGGACATGGTCATTAACAGGTCACATGACCACATATACTGTATATTACCGGGGTTATTTCTACTGCTTATTGTATAGGAGGAAAACTACAGCGTAATCTTTCCAGCTGAAATCCCAGAGATACTCCAGATATAATTACAGCACCCACGTTCCTGTGGAAAACTAATCCCATCCAAATAATCTGTTACTCAGAAACTCAGCAGGTTGAAATCTTAAAGGCTGCATCAATGAGCTGCTGTGTAAGTAGGTTTTAAGAACACACACAAATACACACACCACACACACACATACACAAACACCATACACACACAAACACACATACAAACACACACACACACATTAGCACTGTGCTCATATGCGTGAAACTCAGGCTGTTGAGAGCGAGAGGCAGTTAAAGTGTTACTGTAAGCGTGTTCATCACTTCAGCTCGAGAACTGGAGACGCTAACACGCTCTGGTAAGAACCGCTCTATCTGTAATAACAGTTTAGTTCACGAGACTCAGCTGGAAATTCTTATATTTGATCTTAAGGTAAATAAAACTGTAATCTTATCAGTGTCAGTTTATCAGCTGCAGCAGGAGTGTTCACACTTTTTAAAAAAAAACTTCTACTTTTTCCTGCAGTAAACAGTGTATAGCGATCTACTGTCCAAAAATGTGTACATGTGAGCTCCTTCTTCACCATGCTTCACTGGTACAGTGCAGATCTGTCTGTAAATAACACGACGGGTTGCAGTGAAGGTCGTGATGTTGTAGTGTGACATACAGGAAGTCCACCATGTTTAAAATGAACAGCTTGGCTTCTGCAGTGAAGTGACATGAGCACTGAAAAAAATGTGGAGTGAAATTTACTCAAAAAAAGCCAGGGAACAATTTCCACACAGAAATCCTTAGTAAATGTTACAGAGCATATTCTCACGTGAACACTACTTACTTTTATAAACTGTTCCAATCGAAATACTCAAGTAACCTTTACTAGGGGTTTATGATTCTGTCACTACGTTTTACTCACTACACCACGGTCATTTTTACTTAGACTCGCTTTTACACTGAACCATTCTGTGACGTTAAATCATCTCACCAACATTTACACTGCAAGTGAAGAGAACAAGATCTCTGAGCACAACATTTTAAACATTTTATTAAGACAGATTTTTTTCCACCACAGTGGCAAGAGTTAGATACCTATAGAAATACTGAGGGTTAGATTATTACACGGAGAGATATGTTTAACAGGGACATAACCATTAGAAAATGGTTCAAATGTACCTGGTAGTCGTTGATGAGGTGCCCTGGAGACTCTCCAAGGAACTCCATCAAGCAGCGGATGGTGGCATCTCGTCTACCTTCCATGTTTTGCTGTTGAAGACAGAAAGCTAAAATATTTCATTCGTCAGAAAATGGCAGCTGTCCAAAACAAGTTCAGAACATATAACTGACAGAGCCTCTGGGTCTCTGAAGCGAAGCAAGTGCAGAAGTGTCTCGAGAAGGCATTCTGCCAACACGTGACCGCTACACTAGATAAAGGACAGAGAGTATGCAGTCTTTTGACTGTCTTTTGCAGTCTTGTGTCATTTTACCTGCACGGTCAGGGGTCGTGTTGCTGTTCTAACTTGTACAGCGAGAGGAGGGAACTGCAGAGCAGTTCCGCAGTTAAATGAGAAAACACGGCACCAAATATTCATGAAATACTACATAAAAACAACACTGAAAAGGGAAGGGAACATATGTATAGCACAATGCAACAACGTACCTCTCACACACACACGGTCGACTTCAAAGAGGCAGTAAACAACTGACATTATTCGATACACAGGGGTGGATTTTCAGTCATGGACAACACCAAAGCCAAACACAAAATCCCATTTGTACTGGTACAGACCGCTGTCTGTGGGATACCAAACCCATCTCATCCCTGTTATCTACCAGAGGACACATAAGGGTCCATCTAAATAATATACAAATGACTGCGTGTCATTATATAAGAAAGTGTTGTTCACATGTAATGAGTTAGATTAAGTTAGATTAATTCAGATTAAGTTAGAGTAAGCTGTCCCTTAAACCACAAAAGATACAAGTTTTTGTAGTCCAGTTCCTTAAGACAGCAGTCGACTGTTGACAGCCACGCACTCTTTTAACCTAACAAAATCTCTCTGTTTGAACAGCAACCTGTTTAATGCTTACAGAAACAGCGTTAATGATTGTGAATGTGTCAGAACAACCAGCAGGATTGTGAACATTTACTTCATCTATTTTAACAAAGTACAACATCCCACAGTCTGGGTGTTCAAAACACGCACTGAAAAACTTCCAGCTTCACAAAAAATACTGGTGGACTTATCGATAAGATGAATAATGGGTAACGTTACTTACTAATTAACTATACAGATTAGCTCCTCTTCCTCCATTTCATGCCTCTCCTGTTGCTGCGTGTACCCGCCATGTCCCCGTGAATAAGAGTCCTGTTCAGAGCAGCTATAAATCAGCTGGCATCCGTCGGTCCACTGCGCGCCGGGCCTGTTCTGTCGATTATACCTGCCCCACTTCTTACCTTATACCACTTATACCTATTCCCCACTCGTAACCTGCTCCGTAACCCCCCACCCCCACCCCCGTCCGGCTACAGTCAGCTAACGTTAATAGCGCCGATAACTAATAGTAGCAGCTAGCAGGCCTACAGTTATTTCACCGTAAACTGGGATGGAAATTTCGACTTTTTCTCGGGCAAGTCCCTTGTTTTCCTACAGAAAGTAGTGCCGTGTGTGCTACGGGAATAATCACGCTGGCAAACTTCGATAATGATAACGAGCTAGCCGGTTAAGCTGATACACGGTTACGTTTTCAATAACCAAACACGACAGTAATGACTTAATCATGCACAGAAACACACTTAGAAGTTTGCCATCCATGAAATGACCCGAGGAGGTTGTAATCACGGATGTAGCGTTAATGTAGCTACAGTGTTGAGTGATCTTTAGCATGAAGTTTATAACATGAGCAACAAATGGAGTTTATGTAAAACAAACACAGTTTAGACGTAGAACTCCTCAGAGCAAACTGCAACAGTGAACACTTTTTGTGTGTGAGAAGCTCGGGTGTGGTGAGTGTGAGAGGATGTGGTGTGTGTGTTGGTGTGGGTGTGCATTTGTCTGTGTGTGTGTGTCTGTGTGACTCTGTGTGTGTGTGCGTGTGTGCTGGGGAGGGGTGCATGCGTTTGTCTGTGTGTGTGCGTGTGTATGCGAGTGGATGTGCGTGCATGAGTGTGTGTGCACATATATATGTGCGTGTGCATGTGCGAGTATATGTTTATAAGTGAGCGTGTGTGTGTATATTTGTGTGTATGTGTGTGTGCGTGTGTGTGTGTGTATGTGTGTCTGTGAGTGTGCGTGTGTATGTGTGTGTGTGTGCGTGTGTTTATATGTGTGTGTGCGAGTGTGTATATGTGTGTGTTTATGTGTGCGTTTGTATATGTGCATGTGTGTGTGTGTGTGTATGTGTGTCTGTGAGTGTGCGTGTGCATGTGTGTGTGTGTGTGCGTGTTTATATGTGTGTGTGCGAGTGTGTATATGTGTGTGTTTATGTGTGCGTTTGTATATGTGCATGTGTATATGTGTGTGTGCGCATGTGTATATGCGTGTTTGTGTGTCTGTGTGTGTCTGTAAATGTGTGTGGGCATGTGTATGTGTGTGTGTGTATGTGTGTGTGCGTGCTTATGTGCGTGTGTGTATGTGTGTGTTTATATGCACGTTTGTATATATGCATGTGTGTAAATGTCTGTGTGCATGTGTGTGTCTGTGGGTGTGTTTCTGTCTGTGTGCGTGTGTATGTGTGTGTGCATGTGTGTGTGCATGTGTATATGTGAATGTGTTTGTGTGTGTATGTGTGTGTGCATGTGTAAATATGTGTGTGTGTGTTTGTGTGTGTGTGTGTGTGTATGCACGGGTGTATGTGTGTATATGTGTGTGTGTGTGCGTGTATGAACGGGTGTATGTGTATATGTGTGTGTGCGCATGTGCGTCTGTATGTTTGTATATATGTATGTGTATTTATGAGTGTGTGTACGTGTGTGTGAGTATGTGTGTAAATGTATACGTGTTTGTGTGTGTGTGTGTAGGCGTGTGTGTGTGTTTGTGTGTGTAAGCGTTTGTGTGTATGGGTCTGTGTACGTGCATGTGTGTGTTCGTGTGTATATGTGTGTGTATATGTGCATGTGTTGTCTTTAATTTATTTATTCATTTTCATATGATTCATTTACATGTGATTCATTTTTATGTGATTCATTTACATGTGATTCATTTACGTATGATTCATTTACATGCGATTCATTTTCATGCGATTCATATTCAAGTGATTCATTTTCATGTGATTCATTTACTGATTTGCTTCTCTTTAAATCCAGTTTTAGACTGTAATATTACAAAGGTCTTTCCAGATTATTACTTGCTACACTGTTTGAGATAATCACAGTAAAACTGCCTGAATTCTATAATATAATTTGTTCACCATATTAGGTTTAAATCCTCTAAAAACAGATTCGCATTTAAATAACATTACTCTGTTCCAATTCACATCCTTCAAAGCATTGGCATGTTCTGCTCACTCTCACAATCCTCCAAACACCCAAAGTCTCCATAAACTAATGAGACAGCAGTGTATCCTACAGAACTCGAACGTTGTCCACAATGTGAAAACAACTCGGAGAGTAAACTGGACCAACCAACAAAATTACCAAGACTGATAAACAGTCTGCACGGAATAATAAATATAATGTCCTTACCTTTTAAAAACTTGTAACAAATAATATAACAGTGTAGCACGTAGAGCCGAGGAGATAACACTAATAAAATGAAATAAACAGAAACTCTAACCCGGTCAGAGCATCAAAACAGAGAAGCACATTAACACAGAAGTAGATTTAAGAGGAGTGAGTCCACAAAATCTAGACGAAGTAATGCAGCGACAATATCTTCAATAAGAATCTGAATTCTGTAGAGCTCGAAGGCCGAGTGCAAAAAAGAATAAAAGTGAAAAAATTCCACTATATAGGTGATGCAGTTCACCCCGATGTCAAGAGTTTAACGCAGTCTCCTGCTTCCTCCGCTGAAATAAAGTCCTTCTGAACACCGTGATATGTACGTTAAATGCGAAGCCGAGCTGGGTGAAGTATTCCATCGCAAGCGCCCTCAATACCACGAAGTTGACGCCGAACCTCGTTAAACGCGGCCCGGGCCCGGGCGGTCTTGGCTGTGTAGTCAGGGAAAACGGAGATGGTCAAATCCCTCACTTTAATCTGCTGGAGCTCTCTCGCACGGCGTAAAATATCAACACAGTCACTGTGATAGTGGAATCTGCACACAATAGCTCGTGGTCGTTCACCAGGCTTGGGTTTCGGCTGAAGGGTCCGGTGGGACCGGTCCAGAACCGTTTATGCACCTTGATTTTAACATCTTTACGCTCACATATAAGGCACTGCATGGTCTGGTCCCTCAGTATCTGTCTGCGTTTTTAATCTCTTATTCTCCCAAGCAGCATCTGCGCTCCTCTCGATCAGGTTTACTGGATGTCCCACAGACACGGCTGTGATCTGTAAGGGACAGGGCTTTCTCGTCCTAAGCTCCTAGACTCTGGAATACACTTCCTGCTCATATAACAGATGCACAGAATTTAAGCATTTTTAAATCTAACTTAAAAACTCATTTGGGTTTTAACAAAGGTTTTAACCATTTTGAATTCAAGTCTGTTTTTTGTTTTTGTATCTTTTGTATTTTAATCTGTTTTTTTTTTTCTTATTGTGCAAAGTGCTTTGAGAAGCTGCATTAAAGGCGCTATATAAAAATAAAGATGATGATGATGATGATGATGATGATGATGATGATTATTATTATTATTATTATTATTATTATTATTATTAACAGCAGACTCAGGGTGGTTCCACATGTAGCTGTTTTTAAATGAACCGTACTCAGTCCTGTTAAAATGGACCTGAAATGGAAGGAGATACAAACAACTTCAGTGCTTTTGGTGTTTACATACAAGTGACTCACAACAGGACTCCGTTCTTTCCTAGACGTTTTAGCATTGATGTGATCTCAGCCTCCTTCTCCTTCACACCACAACTCCTTTCCCATAGTGTAATAGCTGTGTAACACTGAATTATGGATGATGTCATTTAAAATGTTTAAGCAGGCGTTATTCACAGTCCTTCACTCGATACGGCTCTCCAGCTCACATCACTGCTGTTGTTCTACAAGTTAAGAGTCCTCTCACCCACAGTGTGTAAAGCCTGATATGGAAAGGTGATATTTACAGTAATAAAAGAGAGATGTTCCGTCTATAACCCTTTCCTTTAGGACTATTTAACCACTCTTCACTAGCACTGCTTCATTTGTGTTTGTTCTTGCTAGAAGGTGGAGTATTTTGTAAAGGTGACAAACCACAAAATGAACCAAACATGAAGTGTATTCAGACCACCGCTACACACACCAACACCTGATATGAATAAACATCATCTCTGAATACAGAGAGGTTCACACAAGTCCTGCTTCTGTGAGGGTTCCTCTGTCTATCACTTCTCTAAACTTCATCTGTGTGTGTGTGTGTGTGTGTGTGTGTGTGTGTGTGTGTGTGTGTGTGTGTGTGTGTGTGTGTGTGTGTGTTAGTTTCTTCTCCAGGTGATCTTTCTTGAACAGAGAGATGAAATCAGCAGAGAAACTCGTCATCGTTTGTTTTCTGTGTAAAGGTTTGTGTAGAATTGATATTTAATGTGTGACCTGAGAGCGTAAGTGTGTTAAACTCCGGCAGTAACTGAACCAGTTTGGTGTGATTCTG
The DNA here is from genome assembly GCF_001660625.3 of Ictalurus punctatus. NCBI lineage: Eukaryota > Metazoa > Chordata > Actinopteri > Siluriformes > Ictaluridae > Ictalurus > Ictalurus punctatus. The sequence continues at coordinate 27,712,834 of NC_030434.2, forward strand.
TAACACAACTGCAGCTTGGAGTCAATATTTCTACACACTTTATATAAATGTAGCGTGTGTGTGTGTGTGTGTGTGTGTGTGTGTGTGTGTGTGTGTGTGTGTGTGTGTGTGTGTGTGTGCAGGTGTTTTGTGTAGAGGATTCTCCATCAGTCTACCAGAGAGTGTAGAAGCTGTGAGAGGACTCTGTGTTCTCATACCCTGCAGTTTTGAGATTGAAGAAGGATTTGTTGGAGACCTCCAGAAAGATCCTACAGGAATCTGGTTAAAAGACGGCACTGATGCTAAAAATAACAGAGTCTTTAACTCTAAAGTAACTGAAGAGAACAAGATTGAAGGGACACTTATAGGAGACCTCCGCATGAAGAACTGCACCACCGTCTTCTACAACATCAGACAGAGTGACCGTGGAGAATATTACTTTAGATTAGAAACTTCAGGAGGCCTGAAATACAATTATCTATCTTCATCAGGGTCTGTAAGATCTTCATCAGTGTCTGTAAGAGTGGGAGGTGAGATCTGCAGCAGTGTGTGTGTACAGTGTAACTGTAATTACACTAATGATGCACTGGAACACATTTAAAACTCATCTCTAATGTGATACTGTGTGTTTATCTCAGACTCTCCAATCACACCCTCAATAACACTGTATAAGGAGGATCAGGGGGAGGTGGAGGACCAAAATGAGCTGGTGGAGGGAACTTCAGTGAGTCTCATTTGCTCTGCTCGATCTCCATGTCTCTTAAAGCCACCCACTTTTACATGGAACTTCCTGCCTGAGGAGAGAAGACAGGAGCAGAACCACAACACCAGCTTCAGCTCCTCTCAGCTGAACTTCACCGCTACTCACCTTCATCATGGACTCACTTTCACCTGCACTGCCACCTACCAGCTCCAGAACAGGAACAAATCAGGACAGAGATCTTTTATACTACATGTTCTGTGTGAGTGCTGATTAATCACTTCACATTCACTACACTTTTAATGATTCATGGAGTCTCCTAAATCCTGTTCTTCCTCCTTTAGATGGTCCTAGAAACACGTCAGTATCAGCGTCTCCATCTGCTTCAGTGCTTTTGGGCAGTTCAGTGTCTCTGAGATGCAGCAGTGATGCAAACCCAGCAGTGCTGAACTACACCTGGTACAGAGAGAATGGAGAGCAGATAGGAACCGGAAACCATCTCACCATCAACACCACTGATTCTACACACAGTGGTCTATACTACTGTAGAGCTCAAAACCAGCACGGAGATCACAACTCATCTGTCCTCCTGGATGTTCTGTGTGAGTACAGTGCTGGAGTATTGTTAGCGCTAAATCATATTAACATAGACTCTGAGATCTAAAATGATTAGAAAGTCACAAAGTCCTCAGCCGTGTCCTGTAGTGTTTACCGGAAGCACTGTAGGACCCGAGCATTGTTTTGGATGTTATTTAAAGCATAAGGTCTTTAAGTAACTAATTATATGAAACATTGCTAATGCTAGCCAAACAAACATTAGCTACATACTTTTGCCAATGCAGCGCCATCGTCTGGCCACAGCAGCAATCACTTAAACAATAGACAACATTTATGATGTTAATAAATGTGCAACTAGTGACAGAAATATACGTCTAATTCAGTATTCTAATTCTAAAATAGTGAATTTAAAGTGTAATGAAATTCCTACATCCCACACATTATAATTGCATGACATCAATTTAATATCCTGTGGTTTCATTAAATTATAACACGATTAATTATTGAAGCACAAATTAAAATTAAAACAAACAAACAAACAAAAAAACTCGGACAATTCCTGCAGCAATATATTGTCAATATTATAGGACTAAGTGTAAAATTATAATATTTAATCCACTGAACTCCTATCCATAAGAATGGAAATAGCCGAAGGCTAAATGCATGTATTATCTTTATTACTTCAAAATATAACTACAAAATGTAATGCTGACTCTGATATTTAATTAAATTTATCTGATTCTGAAGAATAACATTTTAATTAAAGTGTTAGAAATATAAAATCTTAATTAAACACAAAACATAGAAAACATATAATAGTTTGTTATTTTTAAAAACTGGTCAATTTAATTTAAAACAGTTAAACAATATAAAACAATTAAATAACTAAAATTACTTTCAATTCAATTCAATTCAGTTTTATTTGTATAGCGCTTTTTACAATAGACATTGTCTCAAAGCAGCTTTACAGAAATATCAACACGGTGTACAGATATTAAAGGTGTGAATTTATCCCAACTGAACAAGCCACTGAGTGGCGACGGTGGCGAGGAAAAACTCCCTAAGATGTTTTAAGAGGAAGAAACCTTGAGAGGAACCGACTCAGAAGGAACCCATCCTCATCTGGGTAACAACAGATAGTGTGAAAAAGTTCATTATGGATTTATATGAAGTGTGTATGGCGTTAGGAGCAGCCGTAGCCCCAGCAGTCTGGAATCAAAGAAGATTTGAGCTCCATCCAGAGGCAGAAAGGATCTGGATCTCTAGTATCTCCATAAATTCGTGTGGGGCTCGGCGAAAGGAGAGAGGGAGAAAAAAGATAATTATGACTGCGAAGTAGTAGAACAGAATCTAGTCAGGGTAGGCGTGAGTAAACAAATATGTTTTAATCCTGGACTTAAACACTGAGACTGTGTCTGAGTCCCGAACACTAATAGGAAGACTGTTCCATAACTGTGGGGCTCTATAAGAGACTGTGAGATCAGAAAGATTACTTCTAGCTACACGTGGTCCTAGTACAAGTTCTTCTGTCTTATCAGAATTAAGTAAGAGGAAATGAATAAACATCCAGTGTCTAATGTCCTTTACACATTCCACAACTTTACTAAGCTTCTGTCTGTCCTCTGGCTTCGCTGAAACATACAGCTGTGTATCATCAGCATAACAGTGGAGGATAATTCCATGTTTACGAATAATTTGACCCAGAGGTAGCATATATAAAGAATAAAAACAGTGGACCTGTGCTGTGTTAGCATCAGTAGACAGCAGAGAGGCTTATGGGTGTTTATCTAATGAGGGTGGGCCAAGCACATGCTTCCTCTGAGAAAAATGAAGCTGACGTCAGTATCTTTTCAAACTGCTCATGCAGTGTCACAGGGCAGTGTACTCTGAGGTAAGCACTAATCTGATCTATTCTACATGCATGAGCTCACAGATGCCCATGATTGGCTAATGGTGATCTGATTGACGGGCATCATCAGATTCGAGCTGATGATCTTTGGACGTTAGGGTGAACATGTTTCTGTTATGTTCTGATATTTCATCTCACTGTGTTCTGCACACTGTAGATGGCTGTGAGGAGAAATAAAGATCTACTTGATTTGATGCAATTCTAAACACAAAGGCCAATTATGAGCTTTTTATTTTCAAATCAAATCAAATTTTATTGTCACACTGGGAATCAGAAAGAAAAAAAACACTAGAAGAATTCTAAAGAAGAATAGAGAATTTTCTGAATCACAGGCTGGTTCCTGATTGGAATTGTGGAGGATGGTAGAGACGTGTTGTTCAACTCAAACACCGAACTCTTCACCTTCTGTCAAATGATACTTTATTCCTGATTTATTTTAATATTATCCTCTCTCTCTCTCTCTCTCTCTCTCTCTCCCTCTCTCTCTCTCTCTCTCTCTCAGATGCTCCTCAGCTCTCTCCCTCCTCCAGCTGTAACACCACTCAGGATTTGATCCTGTGTTCCTGTGAGGTTCTTGGAAATCCGTCTCCTAAACTGGAGTGGCGTGTCTCTGGTCAAAATTCTTCAGCCACCAGTGAAGAGTCTGTGAACAAAACAACCTCAAGAAGCTTCATCTCCATCCGTCAGTCATTTACAGACGTGCTCACTCTGCAGTGTGTTGTCTCCAATAACCTGGGCATTAGCACACAGTTCTTCTATTTTAAGAAAGTGGCTCCTCACTCTGCTAAAGGTGAGAAACACCAAAACATCTCTAATTTAAACTTGCATTTGACTGCTGTCTACTTTTATTATTATTATTATTATTATTATTATTATTATTATTATTATTATTATTATTATTATTAACGTTGTTGTTCTTATTAACTTTTTTTTGTGTACTGCTTATTTTTTTTTTGTACAGTGCTTTGAGAAGCTGCTTTTAAAAGCACTATATCAAATAAAGTTTATTATTATTACTATTATTATTATTATTATTATTATTAAGGATATAGATTGTATATATATAAATTTATCCATAATGAGCAGCCAGAGGAGACGTGGTGAGGAAAAACTCCCTGAGACGATATGAGGAAGAAACCTTGAGAGGAACCGGACTCAAAAGAAACCCGTCCTCATCTGGGTGACACCAGATAGTACGATTATAAATAAATACACCCCTTCTATACATGTGCTAATACTACATGCTCAAATAGTGCAGTTATGTAAGCAGGAAGTTCATTACAGTTTCTACATGAAGTCTGTTCCCTTTCAAAGGGAACTTCGACGTTGCATTTAGCATAACACTATGGGGAGCGCCTCTCGCGCCCGACCGGTATCTGAAGCTCGTGCAAAATCATGCCTATTTATAGGCCTGCCATGATCAGGTGACGTGGCAATTAAGCGCATCGCGTGATATAAATATGGTACCTGTGAACCGCGCCATAAGCCTTTATTATCTTCAGCGAGACTGCATGTCAGTTGTTAGTCTAAAGAAACAAAAAGACGCTTCATTTCCTCGCTATCTTTTCTCAAAATCTCAGAACTTTTCTATCCCTTTAAAAAAAAGAGAAGAAAGGAAAGGAATGAGTGAGAGAGAAAAATATGAGTGAGAGAATTCAGGCAGTGTGTTACGGCTTGCTCCCGTTTCATCACGGGGAATAGTGCACACTTTCTGGGTGAAGTGTTTAGGGGTGTAGGATGCAATGGCGGCCTCTAGAGGCTGCGCATGGTAATGCCTACATTAAGCAGCTCGACTCGCGCTCTTCTTAGAAGCCGAAGTGAGTTGGGTTTCGGAGCCTCGCGGATTTGGGCCGGCCGCTGCCGAGGCAGCTAGCCATCTCAGGTTCGGGGGATCTCTTATGGATCCGGAAGAGGAGCCGGAGACGAGCGCTGCTCTATCTCTTGCTCTGTCTTCCGGGTCCGGCTCTCCACTGGATTTTGGAGCTCGCGTCGTGACTCCTCCTTCCGCTATGGAAAGCCAAAAGGGGAAGAAAAAGCACACACACACACACACACACACACACACACACACACACACACACACACACACACAAATAAATAAATAAATAAAATAAAAAAAATTATAGTAATAATTTAGGAGCCAGAAGGATGTGCTAAAAACTGAGATCAGCATATAAAGAGCTGTTTGGATTACTAAGGCTGGATGCGCCTTTTTCTCCCCACTGAAAGTAAATCCCTCACACTACAGAAACTCCCCTTTTTCCAGAAGTGCATGACAAAATATCAGGCTTCTGGGGGAAAACCATGCATAAACCGTATTTATATCCCCATGATGTTGGATTATTCGGCCATTGTGGGAATGAACAGCATGGCTATTTATCTGTGCTGAAGGTGGAGGAGGCGCTTGCGAGCTACCTCTCTCCATCGACGGCAGGTAATTAGGGGGGGGGGCGGCTTTGCCATCCAAGCCACTGTGTAAGGCCACCGTGGCATTGGTGGGCAAGGCCTATGCAGTAGTAGTCTTGCTTGTGGGTCACTGCAGACAATGACAGTGTTTCAGGCCTACCAAGCAGACCTGCTGAGTGAGCTTGACATATTTTTAGTAGTAGTGTCATGAGTGCGCTGAATACAGAACTACAATACCCATCAGCCACTGCACATCACCTGATCTCACCACATCACATGACTGTTAATGATGGTTAATGAGCACCAGTATTTGTCTTGTCCTGTTTAGCACACATTGTCTAGTTTTTGTCTTTTCTTGTCTTTGTAAACTAACTCATGTCATGCTTAAGTTGTTGCTTTGCTTCACTACTCCTCATTCTGTTTTATGGTTTTTATGTTTCATGTGTTTTCACTTATAATGAACTAAATCTGCACTTGCATCCACCTCCATTACAAATCTGTGACAGTAAATCAAAAGAGTTGCTGAGGTCAAACTATGAGTTTGTCAAAATAACAAGTTATCAAGTCATCAAGTAAACATAAGAGTTACTTATTCAAAATAATAAGCACATGTAGTTGTTGAAACGAGTGTCTACAGAGTCAAAAGTCAAAATAATCAGTTACTAAGTCAATATAATGAGCTGATATCTCGAAATAATGAGTTCAAGGTCATGGGATATGGGGGTGCCTCGGCAGCTTCAGCAAAATTTGGAGGAGTAGCAAAAATAGCAGTTAGATATAAGCATGTTAGCATGTTATTGTATCATTTGACCAGTAGGTGGTGCTGTCAGGACTTTGTTCCATAGCCTCAGGTCATGATCCAGAAGATGGCTTGCAAGTTTTGTGTTAGTGCTCAAGGTCATTGATGAGATACAGCCTTACTTCCTGTTTGGTGGCTTCACTGTCCGATTCATTGGCCCATTAAGGGCAAACTGTTTGGAAAATAAAAAATTTCTACATTTTCATAACTTTTGTGAGGCTTACTCTGAAGATGACGTAAGCCAAATTCAGCATATGACAAAATTTGTAAGAGGAGTGTCAAAGAAAAGTTTTAGACAAAATCCATTGTGGATTTTAATATAAATCTAATTAGGCAGAAACTGAAATCATATGGTGCGTTGAACCCGTCTCGACCCAGGGAATTTTGGACACATGGTTCAAAAGTTATGACCATAATATACTTCCAAATTAGGGCAAAATTTGAGCTGATGGTGGCAGCACTTGGCCCAGATTTATTCAGAATGTTCCTTAGCCCCTCGCCAATCAGTGTGCCAAATTTCACAACCCTTTACCAGATGCTTCTGCCATAGACACCCTAGCCAGTACAAGAAGAAAACTATAACAACAGCGTGCCTATGCACCTTCAGTGCTTGGCCCCTAATATTAATTAAAGTTTTTTGAGTAGTTTTTAAGCGATTTGTGAGCAATTACTCATTTTATTTAATTTATTTATTAATGAACGACACAGTGAACTTTTACCTGTTTAATGTTATGGAGTGAGACTCGAGTCTTCAGGACAGAGGAGTTTACACTTCACAGTTTCTCAGTAACATGCTAAGCTGCATTTTTAACAATAGGAGTGAGATGGAATGACTGTATATAGCTACTATAACATAATCAATAACAGGAAGTAACTTCCTTGTTGGGAAATTCACTGACTTTTACAAAGTGCCTACTCTTACGACCATTTCTATAAATGTTAAACAAACATCTCTTAACAGAAAACTTCACCATATCATATTCTGATTTGAGAATTCATCCATAAATCATTCTCTATTAAAGAAAATGATCTGACTGTTGTTTGAGTGTGATGTCATAGCATATGCCACATGCATGCTGCTTAAACTTTCAGCACCCCCAATGTAAAATGCCTTCCCATGTCCATGAACAAGGTATTAAGTTAAAAATTACTGACTAAGTCAAAACTCTTATTAAGCGTTTGTAAGTCAAAATAACAAGATAATATTATGAAATAATGAGACACTCGGTCAAAATAACAGCATAGCACTTACTGGAATATTGGAACATATGTGACTGACGGGTGTTTCTTGTTGCGCAGGTATTTCCTGTTAAATTGATTGTTTAAACAATTAACAGCTCAGAATGTCTACTCTTGGCTTGAGCCCTGGGTTTCACCTGTGAAGACTGCATTTAATGTTGTGTTAAAAAGGATAAACAAACATAAAGACCAGAGAGCTGTCTATGGGGGACAAGCAAGCCATGTTGAAGCTGAGAAAAGAGGAAAAATCAGTCATAT
>NC_030434.2:27723181-27765681 GCF_001660625.3 Ictalurus punctatus
GTTGTTTCATCAACACCACACTTCCAGTTTCTGGATCTCCTCCTTGTAGGTTGATTCATCCCCTCCCGAAATAAGTCCGATATCTGTAGTGTCATCCTCAAACTTAATGATGGTGTTGGAGAGATGAGAAGTTCAGTCATATGTGTACAAGGAGTATTGTAGAGGACTCAGCACACAGCCTTGTGGAGAGCCGGTGCTGAGCATGATGCTAGAAGACAGCTAGAGGCCAAGCTTTACAGATTGTGGAAGGTTTGTGAGGAAGTCCTTTATTATCCTTTAAGTTTTTATTCAAAAATGACTTTTCATACTATTTTCTGTACATTTAATGTAGTGGTGTGTCGCTATAACAAGCTAGATCCTGTTCTTACTTATTTTATAGCAGCTTTAAACAGTCGGCCCCTCACCAGCCTCTCTCTTTCTTTCTCTTGACGTTAATAAGACAAAAAAACACACAGCTTGTCATGTAACTGAGAAACTGCAAAGTACAAGCTAACTCACACTGCGTGGCTAACATTAGCCTCAGTTAAACCAGTTGCTTGATATTTAGACAGATGATATATCACCTGAAGTAGTGCAGTCTCCTTATCTCCTTATCTCCTTTTACACAAAATCAGGAGCATAATGTAGAATAGAGATATTTTCACCAGATGACTGGATTAATTTGGGGAATGAACTCCCCACTTCTTGTGTAAATGCTTCTGCAGATTATTTAAGAAAAAAATGATTTTTATTTATTTGTATTCAGCACGATATACGAGGCCGAATATTGTTATTGCAATTTAACATTTATGGTTTCTCATTTTGTCATTATTGATATTATTGATATGTTTGTTATTGATGTTGCTTTGAAAATTGTACTAACTACAGACCTGTCAATAAAGTTATTTTGAAAAGAATTGAATGAACACAAGTTCCAAAAGGTCCATTTCATTTTCCATCCCTCGGTCCGTTAAGGACACGCCCACTCTGCAGTGTGTTGGCTCCAATAATCTGGGCATCGCCTCTCAGGTCTTCTTCTTTGCAACTGAGGCTCAGTGCCCTGCTGAAGGTTAGAAAAAATACATTCACAAGTTGTGTTTATTATTCGTTGTTGTGATTTAATAAGTCATTATTTTAAGCTGCATAGCAGCTGGTGACGACACACAGAGCTCCAGGTGAACCTCTCCTTCAGACCTGGCAATAGTCTTATATTAACTTCATATTCATGTCATAATACCTCAACAATAAAAAATAAATAAATAAACAGTGGCTCAATTACCTTACTTTTAACCTTACATTCTAATCTTACTTTCTAATCTTACTTTCTATCTGGTTTCTCTTGCATTCTAGCAGCTCTTCAATCAGCTACACATATTGTTTTTAATTTAAGCAACTCTTTCCTCACAATTATAGCCACGGGAGGCGTTCCTCGTAGTCCAGGCATGACATATGAGAAGCGTGCGTCGTGTCTAAAACGACTAGGTTGCTGTATTTCCTCTAGTTAGTCAATACAATAATCCTCAATTTACTGATGAAAATGAAGCCACGAACAAGATAGATGAGAGAAGCAAAAATCCAGTTTATTGTTCAAAAAACAACGTGAGATCCCCTCGTGAGACGTCCCAAAAGTGATCTGAGTCCAAGCACAGATTCAATGCCCTATTCTTCAGTCTTATCTGTAGGTTACGCCTACTTATCTCATTCTTTTGGAATCCCAGTATCCTTTATTAACGTCTTTTTCTGATTCCCCTTAAATCCAACTTTCCTCAAAATGAAGTACGATTAGAACAAGCTTTTCTCGTTCTGAATTCCCCTTAGAACACATTTTCAGTCACTGGATATCTCCTTATGTCCAGGTTTTTTTCTTGGGTATTTAAAACAATGTTCACGGCCCCACTGCCATTCCCACTCCCGGTAACCGAGCTGTGTGCGTCTCGTCGCTCGTTGTCCTGAACAATTCATTTGGATATTTTCATCACTTCCTCATTATGGGTGAGATATATTTTTATTACTGCTTAATGTGACACATATTTCTTCTCTAATTCTAAGTTTGTTTAGGGTTCTTGGTGCTTTCTAGACATCCTGTGAGTATATGTGTGTGTGTGTGTGCGTTTCTTTTGACCATATCTGTGAGTGTGTGTGTTCCTCTTGAACATTTTTGAGTGTGTGGGTGTGTGTTTTTCAAAACATCGTATGAGTGTGTTTTCCCCTTATCCATGTCATGTATTGATCCCTGTTTCTTACATCCTTTACATGTGCTTGTACATGTATTTATGTGAATATATTTCCAGTGTACCACTACTGTTTTATCTCATTTCCATCTTTCTCTCCGATCTCCATCCAGCTAATCAACGCCCTGCTGCAGCCGGACTCTCTCTCTCTCGGCTGCTCAACCCCACAGGCCTCGGTGGCCAGAGTGAATATATACGTCATCAGCTGGCTTATTTGTCCATCGATGTTACAGCTCTGCTGGAACGTCTCTGCTCCTCACCTGTACCTACCGGGCCTCCCTATTCTCCCGCCTAGCGGATCATTCCATCGGTGACCTGTGTTCATGCTTCCACTCAAACTGAAGCACAATTTCTTCCCGTAACTTCTGTGGAGGCTCGTTTATTCTTTCCTCTGATGATGATAGTAGCTTTGCTACAAACACATCATATGACCTCTCACCCACAAATTATTCACCTACAAGCCCTGTTCCCTCTCCAGAATATGTGTATGATAGTGATTCTCGGTAAACTACATACTCTGTCTCCCTCCTGTTTTCCTGTGTCTTAAATTAAATCCCACACCTGGTTGAGCTTTGAAGTGTTTTTGAGAGGTGATTGTCCTCGTATTTCCACAATCATAAGACTATTTCTCATGACGGGTTGGAGTGGGTAGCTCGCTGTTTTCCTGTATCAACACCGAGCGAAATTACCCTTGGCATCGCTCAGCAAAAATGTCCTTGCAAGATCCATTAGTGCTCTGCTGTGCAGCGCTTGAGCTCATGGCACATGCTTACAAGCTGCTTGACCTAGCTGTATAGCAGCCACTGTCACTCGCAGCATGTCACTGGTGGCCGCACACACCTGTCCAGGCCAACAAATCCAAAACACCGAACTGCTGTCATCCGTCAGTCATTTATAGACACGCCCACTGTGCACTGATGTTAGCGTTAATAACCTGGGTGTCGCCTCACTCCTGTTTAATTCCATCAGTTCAGGCAGGCAGCTACAGTGGATTAATCTGATGAGTGTTCAATTTCAATGTGATTTATTTTTATATGTTACACTTTTGTTGTTGTTTTTCCCAGAATGCAGACACGGTGCAGCACCTTATCTGGTTCCCTCTCTCTTTGTGGTTTTACTGTGTGTTGGTGTTATTAGATTTCTCATCTACAACCAGAACAGCAGTCAGAATATAGAATAGAAGCTACACAACTAACACAATCTCTAATAACCAACACACATGTAACCACCTCCAGCATCCCACGCCATTCTTCTTCCTCTTCTTCTTCCTCTTCTTCTTCCTCTTCTTCTTCCTCTTCTTCTTCCTCTTTTTAATGGCGGTTGGCAAACCACTAAAGGTGCATTACCGCCACCTACTGGACTGGAGTGTGGGCAGTAGATTGGCAATAAATAAATGAATAAATAAATAAATAAATAAATAAATAAATAAATAAACAAACAAACAAACAAACAAACAAACTAAAATAAAATAGAAAAAAATAATAATAAATAAATAAATAAATAAATAAATACTACTAATAATAGTGATAATAATAATACTAAAATTAACTAGAAAAAAACACCCCTAGTAATAATAATAATACCAAAACGATACTGCATACACAAAAGAAAGTAAAGAGATAAATAGTTATATACTATTTATTCGTACTATAGATTACTAAATTCTCTCACTTATACCAGTTCTTTATAAATAGTTCATTGGGGGGCGGTGCATTTCCCCAGATGTTTTCCCCAGCAAGTTCTCTAGTGTCATGTTTTGTTTTCCAGTCTGCATCTCTAGCTCAGTTCTCTCCTCCTCATACCTTCTGCAGTCTAACAGAATGTGCTTCACCGTCTCTTGTGTACTGCAGTGTGTGCAGAGTCCAGCGGGGTGTTTTCCTATTCTGTTTAATGCTAGATTTACTCCAACACGACCTATTCTAAGACGCGTGACTATCATCTCTTCCTTTGGGTTTCTGCGCTGCCTCACACTCATGCCCACTTGTTTTTGCATGGTATATAGGGGTCGTCCGGTGTCAGCTGTGTCCCAGTGTTCCTGCCGTATTTTATGTGTGTCCCTTTATAGTGGTTTTGATCTCTGCTCTGCTTAGTGGTACTTGTATATCAACTGTTTCATGTTTTATCAAACTTTTTGCTAGTACATCTACAATTTCATTTCCTTCGACCCCTACATGTGCAGGAACCCAGAAGAAGGAAACACTCAGCCCCTTAGCATGAAGTATGAGAAGCAGATGAAGTATTTTTGGACAATGTCTTCTCGTCTTCTCTGAATGATGTTTTCCCAGACTGTATGCGTGATGGTGCTGATAGACTGTCAGAAGCTATAGAGACATCTTGGTTCTGATGATTTTTTTCCAACCACTGCAGTGCCAGTAGGACTCCTAATAATTCTACAGTGTACACTGATAAATGATCGGTCGCCGTTTTTTTGACTTCTACTTCATACCGAGGAATGAAAAAAGCTGCACCAGTGCGGCCAGTCTCAGGCTGTTTTGACCCGTCTGTATATATGAGTAATTTATCCTGATACTGGTCCATATAGTTTTGAATTATTGTCCCTTGTGGCGCTATTTTCGAATTCTCTTTTAATATTTGCTGTGATCTTGTATCTACAGATGGTTTTATGAATCTCCAGGGTGGTACAGTTGGTATCTCCGCAATGGGGCTCACTTGTAGCTGACTGAGACGTGCGTTTTGTGCCTTTGCATTTCCTAACCATCCGAAGCTATTAAAGTTAGTCCTATAAAACTCTGAGCATTCTTGTAAGATGGCTTTCGTGGGGTGCATCCTGCTATACCCTTGTAGATTTACCCAATATGCCAGCATGATCTTAACCTCCTCCAAATTTAGCCTATCACCCAAAGACACTTAAAATTCAACATAGAAGCGAATGCTCACATCTGTGAACCCAGTTGGAGATAGAAAAAAAGACACCAGCCGTGAGTGAGAAGAAGCAAGGGTCCAGATTTATTGGTTCCGTTCCACCACATGAGATCCACACCGATGAGAATTCTCAGAAGTGATCTGACAGCCGGAGCTCAAGCTCCAGTATTTACACTGTATTTACACAGTAGATAACCCATATGTTTCAGAAAGACTATGATATCAATACCAATAGGGTTAAAAAAGAGCTCATCTACATTACCATGATGTTTAAAAAGAGGTGTATCAAATTTACCATGGTGTTTTGAAAGAGGACTTTCTGACTACCATTAGGATTGAAAGTGGGAGAGAGAGAAAACAATTTTAGACAGACCTTAGTCTCATGTTGTTATCTCATAATGTTATGTGTGTGCGTTGGGCCTTGGTGTGTGTGATGTCTGCACGCTGCCCTTGACTATACGAGAGTGTGTGTGTTTCTCAGCCTGCCCTCCTCAGCTCTTATATTTCTCTGTGACTAATAAACCATAGTGTGTTACTCTTAAAGATCTTCAAGTGTGAATCCAACCAGTCATGTGAATTTTCACTAAAATGACATATTACTCATACTAGGTCTCCCTCCTGTTTATTTCATGTCATTTTTATCCACAACAATACACAGCGGCATCTCTCCTGTCTCCACCTGTAATGCAGTCACTGGTGATGATTTAAGTGCTCTAGTACAGATCCGAAGTGCTTGTGCCTGTACCACATTGAGCTTTTTAAGGTTTGATTGTGTTGAACACATATATGCTCGGCAGCCATAATCAAAGGCGGCCCTCATGAGAGCCTGATAGATATTTATGAGCGATGCCCTACTTGCTCCCCAGTCTCGCCCTGACAGACATCTCAGAACATTACTAATCTTTTCACATTTGTTCTTAATTTTATCAATGTGCGGACCCCAGGTCAGCTTCACATCAAAAATCACTCCTAAAAATCTCACAGCCCTGACCTGTTCAGGATCTAGCCCATATCATTTAAGTGCTACTGTTTTATGACGTTTAGAGAAACATATACCTTGTGATTGTGAAATTGATAGGTTAAATCCACATTCATTTGCCCCCTGTTCTACTTTCCCTATTGCATGTTGCATTTTCTTTCTTAAATATTCTATATTCCGACCCCTGACCCAGAGTGCCCCATCATCTGCATAAAGAGACTTGCCTATATTTCCTCCGACCTGATCAAATACGTCATTAATCATAATATTAAACAGTATTGGGCTACATACACTGCCTTGTGGGTTACCATTTTCCACTGCATACCTCTTTGAGTACTCTGCACCTACTATAATCTCTATTGCTCTTCTGTTCAGGAAGTCTAATACCCAATTATATATCTTACCATTTATTCCTAATTTGTGGAGTTTAATTAGAAGTCCATCCTTCCAAAGCATATCATACGCTTTTTCAACATCAAAAAATACAGCAGTTACACTTTCTGTGTTAGTCTGAGCTTTCCTAACTTCTGACTCTAGGCATAATACAGAATCCATTGTCCCCCTCCCTTTATGAAATCCTGACTGATACGGTGAGAGAAGCCCTCTACTTTCTATATAGTGATCTGATCTATCTGTTACCATCCTCTCCATAGTTTTGCCTAGCTGTGACGTTAATGCTATGGGTCTGTAGCTTGCTGGATCTGACGGGTCTTTGCCAGGTTTGAGTATTGGAACTATAACTGCCTGTTTCCATGTTAGTGGGATTTTTCCTGTACTCCATACCATACTGAAGAGTCTTAATACTACATCAAGTGTAGTGTCTCTCATGTGACCTAGCATGCTATAGCATATACCGTCTTTCCCTGGTGTCGTTTGCCGTGCATTTGATGTGGCCCTTTTTAATTCAAATAGAGTAAATGGCAAGTCCAACTCAACCCCTGATGTAGTCCTTCTTTCTACTATCCCTGGGTTTTGGGCAAGTGTCTGATCTCTACACTGCTTAGCTGTTGAGGATAGGTTTTCAGTACTGTGGATCTTCACAAAGGTTTTTACCAAAAGTTCTGCTTTTTCTGCATTGCTGATAGCATTTTTATTATTGCTACTTAACACGTATTTCTACACTGTTCCTTATTCCGCTCATTTTCCTAATTGTTCTCCATATGTCTGATAGCTGGGTTTCTCTTCCAATTTCATTGCAGAATTGTCTCCAATACGCACGTTTGGCTGATCTGATTGTTTTCCTAACTACTGCTTGTGCCCTTTTATAGTTAATCAAAGTTAGTGTATGTTGAGCTTTGACTTGCCTGAAAGCTTTATTTCTCTTTTTAATTACTATACTACAGCTCTCATTCCACCATAGCTCGCTCTTTCTTCGTTCACTTCTAGTCTTTTTAGGAATTGTTTCTTCAGCTGTTTGTATAATTGCCCTAGTCACTTTTCTGTTCATTTCTTCTACATCTGTAATATCCTTATTCACTAGTTCCACACATTTTATTTCACTCAGCATTTGGAACATCTGCCAATCAGCTTTATCTAACCTCCACCTTGGTGTTCTCACTTCGCTATCCTGGTGTATCTCTACCCCTATCCTGGTTATTATTGGATAGTGATCACTACCTACTGTCGACTGGTCTAAAACCTCCCATGTGCTGATTCCTGCCGTTTCAGGTGACATTATTGTCAGATCAGTAGCACTTTCTGTGTTATGTGAACTACTATACTGTGTGCCCTTCCCGTCATTAACACACACCGAGTTTTTATTGTCTATAAATTCCTCTATCACTGATCCATTTATATCTGTGTTCTTACTCCTCCATATCGTGCTGTGTGCATTAAAATCCCCACACCATACTGTTTTCCCTTGTGTCACCCCACATACTGCATTCAGTGCATCAGTGCTCAGTCTGTTACAGGGATTATAAAAGTTGACTATCATTATACTGTCTTTTCCTGTCCGTATTCTGACTACCACAGATTCATGTTCCTTCCCTTCATTGATTAGGTTATATTTCACATCATTTCTTACAAAAGTTGCTACCCCTCCACCTTTACCCGTTTCCCTATCGTTTCTGACTGTAGTGTATCCATAAATCACAAAGTCTAACTGTGGTTTTAACCACGTCTCTTGCACACATATCACATGAGGTTTATCTGACAGATCAGTCACAAACTTTTTGAATTCTTGTCCATTAGCGATAAGACTCCTGGCATTCCACTGCAATATAACTAGGATCGTGAAGAGTCGCCAGTCCATGACTGAGAGTTAGAGATTCCTGCAGTTAACATTTCTTCCACTCCTTCACAGCGAGTCCTTTAATACCAGGGGATTTTTCAGCTGATTGAAGTATTATCTTGATCTTTTCAGTCTTTCTCTCGGTCTGTGCTGAACAATTTATAACCTCAACCATAAACACAAACTCATTCCTGCTCATAATTAGCATATCTTTCTTTACTGCAATCTTTTCATAACTCCCACAGGGTCTATCTTTATTTTCTGCTTTATAGCCCTTCCTTTCACCAGACACTTTCCTTACCGCTTCCGCATACGTTATTCCTTGCGATGTCTTCACTCGTTGCACCTCCACTGCCTTCTTGCTGGCTTCACAGCCACGGTACGCTGAGCTGTGCTCTCCTCCACAGTTGCAGTGTTTGAGATTTACTCCTTCTCCACACTTCCCGTACTCGTGTTCGCCTGCACACCTGCCACATCTCTGTTTGCCCTTACATACTGCTGCCACATGGCCATATTTTTGGCATTTAAAGCATCTCAGTGGTGGAGGAATATATGGCCTGACCTCATAGCTCATATATCCTGTGTACACCTTACATAGCAGTCTTGATTCATCAAACTTAATCATCACAGCCCAGCTGTCGCATTTCTCCACATTTCTAGTTGTTTTAAGACGTTTTACCTCTAGTACTTTTGCCCCTGAGATATTGTCTTTCATTTGTTCCTCTGTAACACCTGTAGGTATCCCTGAGATGACTCCTCGAACCCATTTTTTATATCCAATCACCGCACAGTGAACTCTCTTCCCATCTATTTTATTCAGTTGCATGGCTTTCCCTCGCTGGTCTTTATTTCTACAACTCATCAGTAGAGATCCACTTCTCAGTATTTCAGCACTTTTGACCTCACCCGGCAGTTAATCTAGTGATTTTATTATCTGAACCGGACTCCACTCACCAAACGTTGTCCCTTCTTGAGATAATTTATGATCACTTTGTGTTCCTCTTCCTGTTTTGTTGCTAAGCTAACACTTTGCTCGCTATCTGTTTCCTCTGTGTTAGATATTCTCTTTTCCTTTTTTTTTTCTGTTTTCTCGATCGTACTATGTTCCATACACTCCTGTCTCTCCCGCCATCTTCTTCAAACCCCATCTCACTTCCTGGTTCCTCACTTCCTGGTTCCTCACTTCCTGGTTCCTCACTTCCTGGCTCCTCACTTCCTGGCTCCTCACTTCCTGGCTCCTCACTTCCTTCCTTATTCTAATCAACCACCCCCACTCCATTATCACTCCTCTTCCTCTTTAAATATGGTTGTCAATTAGTGATGTCATCCGGGGAGGCAGGAGCAAGGCAGGGTAGGGCAGGCTGGAAACTGTGGGAGGGAGTTCCTCACAAAAATATGGCACACACACACACACACACACACACACACACACACACATATATATATATAAAATATAAAAGTATTTGATCCCCTGCTGATTTTGTACGTTTGCCCACTGACAAAGAAATGATCAGTCTATAATTTTAATGGTAGATTTATTTGAACAGTGAGAGACAGAATAAAAACAAAACAATCCAGAAAAACGCACGTCAAAAATGTTATAAATTGATTTGCATTTTAATGAGGGAAATAAGTATTTACAAATATTTAACCACTGAAAAGTCATTGAAGGAGCATTTAAGTGATTTATTATTATTATAAACACATCCCAAATTTCTCCATCTGGGGTATTATCTTATCTTTTTCAGGGGAGCATGCCCCCGACCCCCCTTGCATTTCAGCATCGCCCCAGATTCAAAATCGCTCCTACACCCCAGGCTTGGAGCTTCTAATTTGGGTCCATAAGCCTTGGTGGGTAATTATTGTCTTATGGGTTGATCATAAAGTCTGGGCCTGTGAAGTGTACCTCTATCAGTTTGGGGAATCTCATTCACAGCTGGTGACTAGCGTAGCTCAAGAATCTGTGCTTAGACCTATTCTCTTATCACTGTCCATCTTCTTTAAGAAACAGTCAAGCAGCCTGATGGCTTCTCTAATCCCTGACATGTTATTAACACTCAGCTCCTGAAGATGCCATATTAGCTGCTTCTACTGAGAGCTCAACCTGGAGGAAGGATCACTGCCTCCAAATGAACCTTCATGTGCTAAAGGGAATCTGTAACACACCTGCTCATCCAGGCTCCTGGTCTTCTCCCAGCTCAACAACAGCAATGTCTGGTGACCAGCTTTCATTGTTAAACCACTGCAGATGATACACAATATGGCACATTTGACTATTTTATTGATCTTTATTAAAACTTCTTGTTGTAAAGGACATGGTCATTAACAGGTCACATGACCACATATACTGTATATTACCGGGGTTATTTCTACTGCTTATTGTATAGGAGGAAAACTACAGCGTAATCTTTCCAGCTGAAATCCCAGAGATACTCCAGATATAATTACAGCACCCACGTTCCTGTGGAAAACTAATCCCATCCAAATAATCTGTTACTCAGAAACTCAGCAGGTTGAAATCTTAAAGGCTGCATCAATGAGCTGCTGTGTAAGTAGGTTTTAAGAACACACACAAATACACACACCACACACACATAAACACACATACACAAACACCATACACACACAAACACACACTCACAAACAGATACACACATATACATACACACACATACAAACACACACACACACACACACACATTAGCACTGTGCTCATATGCATATTTCTTAAATAAGACACACACAAACTTAAGCACTTCCTCTTTGTTAGTGTTTGAAACTCAGGCTGTTGAGAGCGAGAGGCAGTTAAAGTGTTACTGTAAGCGTGTTCATCACTTCAGCTCGAGAACTGGAGACGCTAACACGCTCTGGTAAGAACCGCTCTATCTGTAATAACAGTTTAGTTCACGAGACTCAGCTGGAAATTCTTATATTTGATCTTAAGGTAAATAAAACTGTAATCTTATCAGTGTCAGTTTATCAGCTGCAGCAGGAGTGTTCACACTTTTTAAAAAAAAACTTCTACTTTTTCCTGCAGTAAACAGTGTATAGCGATCTACTGTCCAAAAATGTGTACATGTGAGCTCCTTCTTCACCATGCTTCACTGGTACAGTGCAGATCTGTCTGTAAATAACACGACGGGTTGCAGTGAAGGTCGTGATGTTGTAGTGTGACATACAGGAAGTCCACCATGTTTAAAATGAACAGCTTGGCTTCTGCAGTGAAGTGACATGAGCACTGAAAAAAATGTGGAGTGAAATTTACTCAAAAAAAGCCAGGGAACAATTTCCACACAGAAATCCTTAGTAAATGTTACAGAGCATATTCTCACGTGAACACTACTTACTTTTATAAACTGTTCCAATCGAAATACTCAAGTAACCTTTACTAGGGGTTTATGATTCTGTCACTACGTTTTACTCACTACACCACGGTCATTTTTACTTAGACTCGCTTTTACACTGAACCATTCTGTGACGTTAAATCATCTCACCAACATTTACACTGCAAGTGAAGAGAACAAGATCTCTGAGCACAACATTTTAAACATTTTATTAAGATAGATTTTTTTCCACCACAGTGGCAAGAGTTAGATACCTATAGAAATACTGAGGGTTAGATTATTACACGGAGAGATATGTTTAACAGGGACATAACCATTAGAAAATGGTTCAAATGTACCTGGTAGTCGTTGATGAGGTGCCCTGGAGACTCTCCAAGGAACTCCATCAAGCAGCGGATGGTGGTATCTCGTCTACCTTCCATGTTTTGCTGTTGAAGACAGAAAGCTAAAATATTTCATTCGTCAGAAAATGGCAGCTGTCCAAAACAAGTTCAGAACATATAACTGACAGAGCCTCTGGGTCTCTGAAGCGAAGCAAGTGCAGAAGTGTCTCGAGAAGGCATTCTGCCAACACGTGACCGCTACACTAGATAAAGGACAGAGAGTATGCAGTCTTTTGACTGTCTTTTGCAGTCTTGTGTCATTTTACCTGCACGGTCAGGTGTCGTGTTGCTGTTCTAACTTGTACAGCGAGAGGAGGGAACTGCAGAGCAGTTCCGCAGTTAAATGAGAAAACACGGCACCAAATATTCATGAAATACTACATAAAAACAACACTGAAAAGGGAAGGGAACATATGTATAGCACAATGCAACAACGTACCTCTCACACACACACGGTCGACTTCAAAGAGGCAGTAAACAACTGACATTATTCGATACACAGGGGTGGATTTTCAGTCATGGACAACACCAAAGCCAAACACAAAATCCCATTTGTACTGGTACAGACCGCTGTCTGTGGGATACCAAACCCATCTCATCCCTGTTATCTACCAGAGGACACATAAGGGTCCATCTAAATAATATACAAATGACTGCGTGTCATTATATAAGAAAGTGTTGTTCACATGTAATGAGTTAGATTAAGTTAGATTAATTTAGATTAAGTTAGAGTAAGCTGTCCCTTAAACCACAAAAGATACAAGTTTTTGTAGTCCAGTTCCTTAAGACAGCAGTCGACTGTTGACAGCCACGCACTCTTTTAACCTAACAAAATCTCTCTGTTTGAACAGCAACCTGTTTAATGCTTACAGAAACAGCGTTAATGATTGTGAATGTGTCAGAACAACCAGCAGGATTGTGAACATTTACTTCATCTATTTTAACAAAGTACAACATCCCACAGTCTGGGTGTTCAAAACACGCACTGAAAAACTTCCAGCTTCACAAAAAATACTGGTGGACTTATCGATAAGATGAATAATGGGTAACGTTACTTACTAATTAACTATACAGATTAGCTCCTCTTCCTCCATTTCATGCCTCTCCTGTTGCTGCGTGTACCCGCCATGTCCCCGTGAATAAGAGTCCTGTTCAGAGCAGCTATAAATCAGCTGGCATCCGTCGGTCCACTGCGCGCCGGGCCTGTTCTGTCGATTATACCTGCCCCACTTCTTACCTTATACCACTTATACCTATTCCCCACTCGTAACCTGCTCCGTAACCCCCCACCCCCACCCCCGTCCGGCTACAGTCAGCTAACGTTAATAGCGCCGATAACTAATAGTAGCAGCTAGCAGGCCTACAGTTATTTCACCGTAAACTGGGATGGAAATTTCGACTTTTTCTCGGGCAAGTCCCTTGTTTTCCTACAGAAAGTAGTGCCGTGTGTGCTACGGGAATAATCACGCTGGCAAACTTCGATAATGATAACGAGCTAGCCGGTTAAGCTGATACACGGTTACGTTTTCAATAACCAAACACGACAGTAATGACTTAATCATGCACAGAAACACACTTAGAAGTTTGCCATCCATGAAATGACCCGAGGAGGTTGTAATCACGGATGTAGCGTTAATGTAGCTACAGTGTTGAGTGATCTTTAGCATGAAGTTTATAACATGAGCAACAAATGGAGTTTATGTAAAACAAACACAGTTTAGACGTAGAACTCCTCAGAGCAAACTGCAACAGTGAACACTTTTTGTGTGTGAGAAGCTCGGGTGTGGTGAGTGTGAGAGGATGTGGTGTGTGTGTTGGTGTGGGTGTGCATTTGTCTGTGTGTGTGTGTCTGTGTGACTCTGTGTGTGTGTGCGTGTGTGCTGGGGAGGGGTGCATGCGTTTGTCTGTGTGTGTGCGTGTGTATGCGAGTGGATGTGCGTGCATGAGTGTGTGTGCACATATATATGTGCGTGTGCATGTGCGAGTATATGTTTATAAGTGAGCGTGTGTGTGTATATTTGTGTGTATGTGTGTGTGCGTGTGTGTGTGTGTATGTGTGTCTGTGAGTGTGCGTGTGTATGTGTGTGTGTGTGCGTGTGTTTATATGTGTGTGTGCGAGTGTGTATATGTGTGTGTTTATGTGTGCGTTTGTATATGTGCATGTGTGTGTGTGTGTGTATGTGTGTCTGTGAGTGTGCGTGTGCATGTGTGTGTGTGTGTGTGCGTGTTTATATGTGTGTGTGCGAGTGTGTATATGTGTGTGTTTATGTGTGCGTTTGTATATGTGCATGTGTATATGTGTATGTGCGCATGTGTATATGCGTGTTTGTGTGTCTGTGTGTGTCTGTAAATGTGTGTGGGCATGTGTATGTGTGTGTGTGTATGTGTGTGTGCGTGCTTATGTGCGTGTGTGTATGTGTGTGTTTATATGCACGTTTGTATATATGCATGTGTGTAAATGTCTGTGTGCATGTGTGTGTCTGTGGGTGTGTTTCTGTCTGTGTGCGTGTGTATGTGTGTGTGCATGTGTGTGTGCATGTGTATATGTGAATGTGTTTGTGTGTGTATGTGTGTGTGCATGTGTAAATATGTGTGTGTGTGTTTGTGTGTGTGTGTGTGTGTATGCACGGGTGTATGTGTGTATATGTGTGTGTGTGTGCGTGTATGAACGGGTGTATGTGTATATGTGTGTGTGCGCATGTGCGTCTGTATGTTTGTATATATGTATGTGTATTTATGAGTGTGTGTACGTGTGTGTGAGTATGTGTGTAAATGTATACGTGTTTGTGTGTGTGTGTGTAGGCGTGTGTGTGTGTTTGTGTGTGTAAGCGTTTGTGTGTATGGGTCTGTGTACGTGCATGTGTGTGTTCGTGTGTATATGTGTGTGTATATGTGCATGTGTTGTCTTTAATTTATTTATTCATTTTCATATGATTCATTTACATGTGATTCATTTTTATGTGATTCATTTACATGTGATTCATTTACGTATGATTCATTTACATGCGATTCATTTTCATGCGATTCATATTCAAGTGATTCATTTTCATGTGATTCATTTACTGATTTGCTTCTCTTTAAATCCAGTTTTAGACTGTAATATTACAAAGGTCTTTCCAGATTATTACTTGCTACACTGTTTGAGATAATCACAGTAAAACTGCCTGAATTCTATAATATAATTTGTTCACCATATTAGGTTTAAATCCTCTAAAAACAGATTCGCATTTAAATAACATTACTCTGTTCCAATTCACATCCTTCAAAGCATTGGCATGTTCTGCTCACTCTCACAATCCTCCAAACACCCAAAGTCTCCATAAACTAATGAGACAGCAGTGTATCCTACAGAACTCGAACGTTGTCCACAATGTGAAAACAACTCGGAGAGTAAACTGGACCAACCAACAAAATTACCAAGACTGATAAACAGTCTGCACACAATAATAAATATAATGTCCTTACCTTTTAAAAACTTGTAACAAATAATATAACAGTGTAGCACGTAGAGCCGAGGAGATAACACTAATAAAATGAAATAAACAGAAACTCTAACCCGGTCAGAGCATCAAAACAGAGAAGCACATTAACACAGAAGTAGATTTAAGAGGAGTGAGTCCACAAAATCTAGACGAAGTAATGCACCGACAATATCTTCAATAAGAATCTGAATTCTGTAGAGCTCGAAGGCCGAGTGCAAAAAAGAATAAAAGTGAAAAAATTCCACTATATAGGTGATGCAGTTCACCCCGATGTCAAGAGTTTAACGCAGTCTCCTGCTTCCTCCGCTGAAATAAAGTCCTTCTGAACACCGTGATATGTACGTTAAATGCGAAGCCGAGCTGGGTGAAGTATTCCATCGCAAGCGCCCTCAATACCACGAAGTTGACGCCGAACCTCGTTAAACGCGGCCCGGGCCCGGGCGGTCTTGGTTGTGTAGTCAGGGAAAACGGAGATGGTCAAATCCCTCACTTCAATCCGCTGGAGCTCTCTCGCACGGCGTAAAATATCAACACAGTCACTGTGATAGTGGAATCTGCACACAATAGCTCGTGGTCGTTCACCAGGCTTGGGTTTCGGCTGAAGGGTCCGGTGGGACCGGTCCAGAACCGTTTATGCACCTTGATTTTAACATCTTTACGCTCACATATAAGGCACTGCATGGTCTGGTCCCTCAGTATCTGTCTGCGTTTTTAATCTCTTATTCTCCCAAGCAGCATCTGCGCTCCTCTCGATCAGGTTTACTGGATGTCCCACAGACACGGCTGTGATCTGTAAGGGACAGGGCTTTCTCGTCCTAAGCTCCTAGACTCTGGAATACACTTCCTGCTCATATAACAGATGCACAGAATTTAAGCATTTTTAAATCTAACTTAAAAACTCATTTGGGTTTTAACAAAGGTTTTAACCATTTTGAATTCAAGTCTGTTTTTTGTTTTTGTATCTTTTGTATTTTAATCTGTTTTTTTTTTTCTTATTGTGCAAAGTGCTTTGAGAAGCTGCATTAAAGGCGCTATATAAAAATAAAGATGATGATGATGATGATGATGATGATTATTATTATTATTATTATTATTATTATTATTATTATTAACAGCAGACTCAGGGTGGTTCCACATGTAGCTGTTTTTAAATGAACCGTACTCAGTCCTGTTAAAATGGACCTGAAATGGAAGGAGATACAAACAACTTCAGTGCTTTTGGTGTTTACATACAAGTGACTCACAACAGGACTCCGTTCTTTCCTAGACGTTTTAGCATTGATGTGATCTCAGCCTCCTTCTCCTTCACACCACAACTCCTTTCCCATAGTGTAATAGCTGTGTAACACTGAATTATGGATGATGTCATTTAAAATGTTTAAGCAGGCGTTATTCACAGTCCTTCACTCGATACGGCTCTCCAGCTCACATCACTGCTGTTGTTCTACAAGTTAAGAGTCCTCTCACCCACAGTGTGTAAAGCCTGATATGGAAAGGTGATATTTACAGTAATAAAAGAGAGATGTTCCGTCTATAACCCTTTCCTTTAGGACTATTTAACCACTCTTCACTAGCACTGCTTCATTTGTGTTTGTTCTTGCTAGAAGGTGGAGTATTTTGTAAAGGTGACAAACCACAAAATGAACCAAACATGAAGTGTATTCAGACCACCTCTACACACACCAACACCTGATATGAATAAACATCATCTCTGAATACAGAGAGGTTCACACAAGTCCTGCTTCTGTGAGGGTTCCTCTGTCTATCACTTCTCTAAACTTCATCTCTGTGTGTGTGTGTGTGTGTGTGTGTGTGTGTGTGTGTGTGTGTGTGTGTGTGTGTGTGTGTGTGTGTGTTAGTTTCTTCTCCAGGTGATCTTTCTTGAACAGAGAGATGAAATCAGCAGAGAAACTCGTCATCGTTTGTTTTCTGTTTAAAGGTTTGTGTAGAATTGATATTTAATGTGTGACCTGAGAGCGTAAGTGTGTTAAACTCCGGCAGTAACTGAACCAGTTTGGTGTGATTCTGTAACACAACTGCAGCTTGGAGTCAATATTTCTACACACTTTATATAAATGCAGCGTGTGTGTGTGTGTGTGTGTGTGTGTGTGTGTGTGTGTGTGTGTGTGTGTGTGTGTGTGTGCAGGTGTTTTGTGTAGAGGATTCTCCATCAGTCTACCAGAGAGTGTAGAAGCTGTGAGAGGACTCTGTGTTCTCATACCCTGCAGTTTTGAGATTGAAGAAGGATTTGTTGGAGACCTCCAGAAAGATCCTACAGGAATCTGGTTAAAAGACGGCACTGATGCTAAAAATAACAGAGTCTTTAACTCTAAAGTAACTGAAGAGAACAAGATTGAAGGGACACTTATAGGAGACCTCCGCATGAAGAACTGCACCACCGTCTTCTACAACATCAGACAGAGTGACCGTGGAGAATATTACTTTAGATTAGAAACTTCAGGAGGCCTGAAATACAATTATCTATCTTCATCAGGGTCTGTAAGATCTTCATCAGTGTCTGTAAGAGTGGGAGGTGAGATCTGCAGCAGTGTGTGTGTACAGTGTAACTGTAATTACACTAATGATGCACTGGAACACATTTAAAACTCATCTCTAATGTGATACTGTGTGTTTATCTCAGACTCTCCAATCACACCCTCAATAACACTGTATAAGGAGGATCAGGGGGAGGTGGAGGACCAAAATGAGCTGGTGGAGGGAACTTCAGTGAGTCTCATTTGCTCTGCTCGATCTCCATGTCTCTTAAAGCCACCCACTTTTACATGGAACTTCCTGCCTGAGGAGAGAAGACAGGAGCAGAACCACAACACCAGCTTCAGCTCCTCTCAGCTGAACTTCACCGCTACTCACCTTCATCATGGACTCAATTTCACCTGCACTGCCACCTACCAGCTCCAGAACAGGAACGAATCAGCACAGAGATCTTTTATACTACATGTTCTGTGTGAGTGCTGATTAATCACTTCACATTCACTACACTTTTAATGATTCATGGAGTCTCCTAAATCCTGTTCTTCCTCCTTTAGATGGTCCTAGAAACACGTCAGTATCAGCGTCTCCATCTGCTTCAGTGCTTTTGGGCAGTTCAGTGTCTCTGAGATGCAGCAGTGATGCAAACCCAGCAGTGCTGAACTACACCTGGTACAGAGAGAACGGAGAGCAGATAGGAACCGGAAACCATCTCACCATCAACACCACTGATTCTACACACAGTGGTCTATACTACTGTAGAGCTCAAAACCAGCACGGAGATCACAACTCATCTGTCCTCCTGGATGTTCTGTGTGAGTACAGTGCTGGAGTATTGTTAGCGCTAAATCATATTAACATAGACTCTGAGATCTAAAATGATTAGAAAGTCACAAAGTCCTCAGCCGTGTCCTGTAGTGTTTACCGGAAGCACTGTAGGACCCGAGCATTGTTTTGGATGTTATTTAAAGCATAAGGTCTTTAAGTAACTAATTATATGAAACATTGCTAATGCTAGCCAAACAAACATTAGCTACATACTTTTGCCAATGCAGCGCCATCGTCTGGCCACAGCAGCAATCACTTAAACAATAGACAACATTTATGATGTTAATAAATGTGCAACTAGTGACAGAAATATACGTCTAATTCAGTATTCTAATTCTAAAATAGTGAATTTAAAGTGTAATGAAATTCCTACATCCCACACATTATAATTGCATGACATCAATTTAATATCCTGTGGTTTCATTAAATTATAACACGATTAATTATTGAAGCACAAATTAAAATTAAAACAAACAAACAAACAAAAAAACTCGGACAATTCCTGCAGCAATATATTGTCAATATTATAGGACTAAGTGTAAAATTATAATATTTAATCCACTGAACTCCTATCCATAAGAATGGAAATAGCCGAAGGCTAAATGCATGTATTATCTTTATTACTTCAAAATATAACTACAAAATGTAATGCTGACTCTGATATTTAATTAAATTTATCTGATTCTGAAGAATAACATTTTAATTAAAGTGTTAGAAATATAAAATCTTAATTAAACACAAAACATAGAAAACATATAATAGTTTGTTATTTTTAAAAACTGGTCAATTTAATTTAAAACAGTTAAACAATATAAAACAATTAAATAACTAAAATTACTTTCAATTCAATTCAATTCAGTTTTATTTGTATAGTGCTTTTTACAATAGACATTGTCTCAAAGCAGCTTTACAGAAATATCAACACGGTGTACAGATATTAAAGGTGTGAATTTATCCCAACTGAACAAGCCACTGAGTGGCGACGGTGGCGAGGAAAAACTCCCTAAGATGTTTTAAGAGGAAGAAACCTTGAGAGGAACCGACTCAGAAGGAACCCATCCTCATCTGGGTAACAACAGATAGTGTGAAAAAGTTCATTATGGATTTATATGAAGTCTGTATGGCGTTAGGAGCAGCCGTAGTCCCAGCAGTCTGGAATTAGAGAAGATTTGAGCTCCATCCAGAGGCAGAAAGGATCTGGATCTCTAGTATCTCCATAAATTCGTGTGGGGCTCGGCGAAAGGAGAGAGGGAGAAAAAAGATAATTATGACTGCGAAGTAGTAGAACAGAATCTAGTCAGGGTAGGCTTGAGTAAACAAATATGTTTTAATCCTGGACTTAAACACTGAGACTGTGTCTGAGTCCCGAACACTAATAGGAAGACTGTTCCATAACTGTGGGGCTCTATAAGAGACTGTGAGATCAGAAAGATTACTTCTAGCTACACGTGGTCCTAGTACAAGTTCTTCTGTCTTATCAGAATTAAGTAAGAGGAAATGAATAAACATCCAGTGTCTAATGTCCTTTACACATTCCACAACTTTACTAAGCTTCTGTCTGTCCTCTGGCTTCGCTGAAACATACAGCTGTGTATCATCAGCATAACAGTGGAGGATAATTCCATGTTTACGAATAATTTGACCCAGAGGTAGCATATATAAAGAATAAAAACAGTGGACCTGTGCTGTGTTAGCATCAGTAGACAGCAGAGAGGCTTATGGGTGTTTATCTAATGAGGGTGGGCCAAGCACATGCTTCCTCTGAGAAAAATGAAGCTGACGTCAGTATCTTTTCAAACTGCTCATGCAGTGTCACAGGGCAGTGTACTCTGAGGTAAGCACTAATCTGATCTATTCTACATGCATGAGCTCACAGATGCCCATGATTGGCTAATGGTGATCTGATTGACGGGCATCATCAGATTCGAGCTGATGATCTTTGGACGTTAGGGTGAACATGTTTCTGTTATGTTCTGATATTTCATCTCACTGTGTTCTGCACACTGTAGATGGCTGTGAGGAGAAATAAAGATCTACTTGATTTGATGCAATTCTAAACACAAAGGCCAATTATGAGCTTTTTATTTTCAAATCAAATCAAATTTTATTGTCACACTGGGAATCAGAAAGAAAAAAAACACTAGAAGAATTCTAAAGAAGAATAGAGAATTTTCTGAATCACAGGCTGGTTCCTGATTGGAATTGTGGAGGATGGTAGAGACGTGTTGTTCAACTCAAACACCGAACTCTTCACCTTCTGTCAAATGATACTTTATTCCTGATTTATTTTAATATTATCCTCTCTCTCTCTCTCTCTCTCTCTCTCTCTCTCTCTCTCTCTCTCTCTCTCTCTCTCTCCCTCTCTCTCTCTCTCTCTCTCTCTCTCTCTCTCTCTCTCTCTCTCTCTCTCTCTCTCTCAGATGCTCCTCAGCTCTCTCCCTCCTCCAGCTGTAACACCACTCAGGATCTGATCCTGTGTTCCTGTGAGGTTCATGGAAATCCGTCTCCTAAACTGGAGTGGCGTGTCTCTGGTCAAAATTCTTCAGCCACCAGTGAAGAGTCTGTGAACAAAACCACCTCAAGAAGCTTCATCTCCATCCGTCAGTCATTTACAGACGTGCTCACTCTGCAGTGTGTTGTCTCCAATAACCTGGGCATTAGCACACAGTTCTTCTATTTTAAGAAAGTGGCTCCTCACTCTGCTAAAGGTGAGAAACACCAAAACATCTCTAATTTAAACTTGCATTTGACTGCTGTCTACTTTTATTATTATTATTATTATTATTATTATTATTATTATTATTATTATTAACGTTGTTGTTCTTATTAACTTTTTTTCTGTGTACTGCTTATTTTGTGTACAGTGCTTTGAGAAGCTGCTTTTAAAAGCACTATATCAAATAAAGTTTATTATTATTATTATTATTATTATTATTATTATTATTATTATTATTATTATTATTATTAAGGATATAGATTGTATATATATAAATTTATCCCTAATGAGCAGCCAGAGGAGACGTGGTGAGGAAAAACTCCCTGAGACGATATGAGGAAGAAACCTTGAGAGGAACCGGACTCAAAAGAAACCCGTCCTCATCTGGGTGACACCAGATAGTACGATTATAAATAAATACACCCCTTCTATACATGTGCTAATACTACATGCTCAAATAGTGCAGTTATGTAAGCAGGAAGTTCATTACAGTTTCTACATGAAGTCTGTTCCCTTTCAAAGGGAACTTCGACGTTGCATTTAGCATAACACTATGGGGAGCGCCTCTCGCGCACGACCGGTATCTGAAGCTCGTGCAAAATCATGCCTATTTATAGGCCTGCCATGATCAGGTGACGTGGCAATTAAGCGCATCGCGTGATATAAATATGGTACCTGTGAACCGTGCCATAAGCCTTTATTATCTTCAGCGAGACTGCATGTCAGTTGTTAGTCTAAAGAAACAAAAAGACGCTTCATTTCCTCGCTATCTTTTCTCAAAATCTCAGAACTTTTCTATCCCTTTAAAAAAAAGAGAAGAAAGGAAAGGAATGAGTGACAGAGAAAAATATGAGTGAGAGAATTCAGGCAGTGTGTTACGGCTTGCTCCCGTTTCATCACGGGGAATAGTGCACACTTTCTGGGTGAAGTGTTTAGGGGTGTAGGATGCAATGGCGGCCTCTAGAGGCTGCGCATGGTAATGCCTACATTAAGCAGCTCGACTCGCGCTCTTCTTAGAAGCCGAAGTGAGTTGGGTTTCGGAGCCTCGCGGATTTGGGCCGGCCGCTGCCGAGGCAGCTAGCCATCTCAGGTTCGGGGGATCTCTTATGGATCCGGAAGAGGAGCCGGAGACGAGCGCTGCTCTATCTCTTGCTCTGTCTTCCGGGTCCGGCTCTCTACTGGATTTTGGAGCTCGCGTCGTGACTTCTCCTTCCGCTATGGAAAGCCAAAAGGGGAAGAAAAAGCACACACACACACACACACACACACACACATACACAAATAAATATATAAATAAAATAAAAAAAATTATAGTAATAATTCCTCTCTGACTCCGAGGAGCCAGAAGGATGTGCTAAAAACTGAGATCAGCATATAAAGAGCTGTTTGGATTACTAAGGCTGGATGAGCCTTTTTCTCCCCACTGAATGTAAATCCCTCACACTGCAGAAACTCCCCTTTTTCCAGAAGTGCATGACAAAATATCAGGCTTCTGGGGGAAAACCATGCATAAGCCATATTTATATCCCCATGATGTTGGATTATTCGGCCATTGTGGGAATGAACAGCATGGCTATTTATCTGTGCTGAAGGTGGAGGAGGCGCTTGCGAGCTACCTCTCTCCATCGACGGCAGGTAATTAGGGGGGGGGGGCTTTGCCATCCAAGCCACTGTGTAAGGCCACTGTGGCATTGGTGGGCAAGGCCTATGCAGTAGTAGTCTTGCTTGTGGGTCACTGCAGACAATGACAGTGTTTCAGGCCTAACAAGCAGACCTGCTGAGTGAGCTCGACATATTTTTAGTAGTAGTGTCATGAGTGCGCTGAATACAGAACTACAATACCCATCAGCCACTGCACATCACCTGATCTCACCACATCACATGACTGTTAATGATGGTTAATGAGCACCAGTATTTGTCTTGTCCTGTTTAGCACACATTGTCTAGTTTTTGTCTTTTCTTGTCTTTGTAAACTAACTCATGTCATGCTTAAGTTGTTGCTTTGCTTCACTACTCCTCATTTTGTTTTATGGTTTTTATGTTTCATGTGTTTTCACTTATAATGAACTAAATCTGCACTTGCATCCACCTCCATTACAAATCTGTGACAGTAAATCAAAAGAGTTGCTGAGGTCAAACTATGAGTTTGTCAAAATAACAAGTTATCAAGTCATCAAGTAAACATAAGAGTTACTTATTCAAAATAATAAGCACATGTAGTTGTTCAAACGAGTGTCTACAGAGTCAAAAGTCAAAATAATCAGTTACTAAGTCAATATAATGAGCTGATATCTCGAAATAATGAGTTCAAGGTCATGGGATATGGGGGTGCCTCGGCAGCTTCAGCAAAATTTGGAGGAGTAGCAAAAATAGCAGTTAGATATAAGCATGTTAGCATGTTATTGTATCTTTTGACCAGTAGGTGGTGCTGTCAGGACTTTGTTCCATAGCCTCAGGTCATGATCCAGAAGATGGCTTCCAAGTTTTGTGTTAGTGCTCAAGGTCATTGATGAGATACAGCCTTACTTCCTGTTTGGTGGCTTCACTGTCCGATTCATTGGCCCATTAAGGGCAAACTGTTTGGAAAATTAAAAATTTCTACATTTTCATAACTTTTGTGAGGCTTACTCTGAAGATGACGTAAGCCAAATTCAGCATATGACAAAATTTGTAAGAGGAGTGTCAAAGAAAAGTTTTAGACAAAATCCATTGTGGATTTTAATATAAATCTAATTAGGCAGAAACTGAAATCATATGGTGCGTTGAACCCGTCTCGACCCAGGGAATTTTGGACACATGGTTCAAAAGTTATGACCATAATATACTTCCAAATTAGGACAAAATTTGAGCTGATGGTGGCAGCACTTGGCCCAGATTTATTCAGAATGTTCCTTAGCCCCTCGCCAATCAGTGTGCCAAATTTCACAACCCTTTACCAGATGCTTCTGCCATAGACACCCTAGCCAGTACAAGAAGAAAACATACTATAACAACAGGGTGCCTATGCACCTTCAGTGCTTGGCCCCTAATATTAATTAAAGGTTTTTGAGTAGTTTTTAAGCGATTTGTGAGCAATTACTCATTTTATTTAATTTATTTATTAATGAACGACACAGTGAACTTTTACCTGTTTAATGTTATGGAGTGAGACTCGAGTCTTCAGGACAGAGGAGTTTACACTTCACAGTTTCTCAGTAACATGCTAAGCTGCATTTTTAACAATAGGAGTGAGATGGAATGACTGTATATAGCTACTATAACATAATCAATAACAGGAAGTAACTTCCTTGTTGGAAAATTCACTGACTTTTACAAAGTGCCTACTCTTACGACCATTTCTATAAATGTTAAACAAACATCTCTTAACAGAAAACTTCACCATATCATATTCTGATTTGAGAATTCATCCATAAATCATTCTCTATTAAAGAAAATGATCTGACTGTTGTTTGAGTGTGATGTCATAGCATATGCCACATGCATGCTGCTTAAACTTTCAGCACCCCCAATGTAAAATGCCTTCCCATGTCCATGAACAAGGTATTAAGTTAACTAAGTCAAAACTCTTATTAAGCGTTTGTAAGTCAAAATAACAAGATAATATTATGAAATAATGAGACACTCGGTCAAAATAACAGCATAGCACTTACTGGAATATTGGAACATATGTGACTGACGGGTGTTTCTTGTTGCGCAGGTATTTCCTGTTAAATTGATTGTTTAAACAATTAACAGCTCAGAATGTCTACTCTTGGCTTGAGCCCTGGGTTTCACCTATGAAGACTGCTGTCGCGTTACCGCTTCTGGTAACGTGGAATAATAAAGAGATAGCGTACCATTTCAACCGTGTGCTTTAATAATAACCTTGTGCGCCACGTGCAACAACAATGTACCTTCCCTCTCACTCCCTGTGTTACACTCTAAAGTGTCCCACACTCCCCAGGTCTACATGCATGACAAACCAGTTACACCACATCTCCCCCTTTTAAGTTTTTCAAAACAGTGATAATTAACATAGCTCTAAACTCAGCCCTTATGCCCTTCATTACAGAACATTTCTTGTAAACTGTAAATTTTTCCACCATAGTAACATAGCAACAACTTATGGCATTCTCACATAAATGTCAGTATATTTTGAAAACGTCTATTTTTTCCAAACTAAATCTTTCAGTGTTTATTTCATTCTTTCATCTCTTTCTACCATTTCAACAAGTCTAATTGATGTGGTTTCACCACTTCACAGCCAGATCTGGTTCTGACTGTAGTGGAAGCTGAACCAGGTCCAGGTGTTGGTTATCCACGGGAAGAGACAACTGTGTCTGCCGGTGTAGGCATCTGAGTGTCCTGTACACTCACAGGGTTGTCCATAGGGATAAGGTGTTGACAGTTCCTCCGAACAGTCCCATGAGGCACATCCACCAGGTATGATCGGGGTGTTGAGTGTTCCCCCACCACAGTCCCTGTTACTTTCGCGTCAGTCATCGACACCTGTTCTTCCGGTGAGATGTTTCTGAGCTCATTTGCTCGGTGACGCTTGTTGAAGCATTTTAAGTCCGCACTCCTTCTCTGGCTCAAACCGGCCACCACACACTCTGCCATGCACGGGCTCCACATTTTACCACACCTTGATGCCCCTCGTGTAGCTTGCTGAGGATGTCATTTCTTAGGGCTGCAGGGATGACCAGCCTTGTCCCTTTTAACAAAAGCCCGTGTTGAACTGTGAGGAAGGCTCGCTCTGCCCAGTACAGCTTTATGGTGCCCTCACATGAGCTGAACTCTGGCCACCCATCCTGACACATGTCCATGACCTTGGAGCACACGCTGTCTGCTTTAAGATGCTCCCTCAGATTGTCCATGTAGGAAGCGCTCATCGGCATGTTTTCCATGATGCTATCCATATAGATATTTGTGCTCTCCATGAGCTCTTTGTCTCCGTGTGACCTGGCGGCCTGTAGCGGTGCTCGGGACAATGTGTCTGCTGTCCACAGGTTCTTTCCAGGGGCATGTGAGATGGTGTAAGAGTATCTCATGAGTCTCATCCTGAAACGCTGAATAAGTGGGGGTAAGGTGTTTAAAGCTTGGGCCCCTAGGAGACTTAATAGTGGCTTATGGTCTGTCTCCGGTTCGAAATTTCGGCCTATGGGAAAGTCTCTGAATCATTCACAAGCCCATGTGAGTCCTAGAGCCTCCTTCTTTACTGTACCAAGAAAAATGCTGTCCTCTTCTTCTTGTATCTCATGCACTGTCTTTGATGACATACACACACGTTTGTAGTGTCCTTTTTTTCCATATGCATGACACATGACTTCATTTGCCGGACACTGTGTTTTTGCATGAGAGGTTGCTTTTCCCACATTTGAAGCATTTAGATTGTCCGTTATTCTCTGCGCGCCCTTGGCTTGGTTTGTCCCTCTGTGGGTATTTCTTCTTTTTCTGGAACTGTTTACCTTTGCTCATTACTCTATCCACAGAGCATATTTCTCTTTTGCCCACCATATCACCACACAGGCTGGTCTGCTGTTGTTTAACTGCTTCAGTCTGTCTTGCCATCTCGAACGCTTTCTCTAGCGTGAGGTCTTTGTCTAGGCGCAAGTTAGCTAGTCCTACTACTAGCCTGTCTCTGATTAACTCATCATGCAGCACTCCATAGTTACAGTGTTCAGCCATGGTGTATAAAGCAGTCACAAACGAGTCGACAGTTTCATTTTCTCCTTGCTATCTCATGTTTAAACGTGCTCTTTCATATATCACGTTTTTCTTAATGATGAAGAAGCTGTGCAATCCGTCTCTTACCGTGGCATATTGCTGTTTCTGGGTGTCAGATAAGTTCAGTCCTTTAAGTACATCATCCGCTTCGTCCCCCATACAGTACGCGAGGGTGTTAACCTGGTTTCCATCTGTGGTTGTATGAAGATTGCTGGCTTGCTGAAAGCGCTCGAACCTTCTAATCCATTTTTCCAATTCTTGGGGTTTGGTGAACTCAAAAGGCTCCGGTGGCTACACTGTTGTTGCATGTGGCGCACGAGGTTATTATTAAAGCATGTGGTTGAAATGGTACGCTATCTCTTCATTATTCCACGTTACCAGAAACAGTAACGCGGAATAATAAAGAGATAGCGTACCATTTCAACCGTGTGCTTTAATAATAACCTCATGCGCCATATGCATCAACAATGTACCTTCCCTCTCACTTCCTGTGTTACACTCTAAAGTGTGCCCCACTCCCCAGGTCTACTTGCATGACAAAACAGTTACACCACAACTGCATTTTATGTTTTGTTAAAAAGGATAAACACACATAAAGACCAGAGAGCTGTCTATGAGAGACAAGCAAGCCATGTTGAAGCTGGCTCCAAAAAGTAAAATAGTGGTGAAGGAGCAATGTTGGACATCCAAAATTTTACACTGAAACAGAACCTACAATGAGAGCTCATGGCTTTTGGCAGAACATATGAAAGAGACCTGAACCTGATTTCTCCTCATGTTCCTCATCTGAAGAGGATTATATATCTGTGCTTGGAATCGTTGGCTGAGCATCTCCAGCTGCAAAGGTGAGTTAGTCTCAAGGAAAGAAGCTATTTACATTCACAGCATTTGGCAGACTTATCCAGAGTGACTGACATTTACCTCATTTATGCAGTCTCCTCTGAGACTATTGGAACAGCAAGGCCAATTCAATTGTTTGTGCTGTACTCCAAAGCCATTTGAGATCAAAAGATGCATATGAGATGATAGTTTATGATTTCAGCTTTTATTTCCTGGTATTTACATCTAGATGTGAACAACGTAAAACATAACCTTTTGTATCAGACCACCCAATTTTTAGGGCAGCAAAAGTATAGGAACAGATAGGTCTTGAAGTAAATAACACTTAATATTTGGTTGCTTTTCCCACATTTGAAGCACATTTGAATCTTACTTGCTTTAACTGCATCACTCCTGCGACTCACTGACACCAAACTGCTGGTTTCTTCTGTGAAGCTTCTCCTGGTTTCTCCTGCAGCTTCTTTCAGTAGTTGTTTGTTTCGGGGGGTTTCTCCCTTCAGTCTCCTCTTCAGGAGGTGAGGTGCTGATCAGTTGGGTGAAGGTCTGGTGATTGACTTGTCCAGTCTAAAACCTTCCACTTTCCCCCTGATGAAGTCCTGTGTTGAGGTGGAAGTGTGTTTTGGATCGTTGTCTTGCTGCATGATGAAGTTCCTCCTGATTCATTTGGATGCATTTCTCTGTAAATCTGCA
Organism: Ictalurus punctatus; assembly: GCF_001660625.3. Lineage (NCBI taxonomy): Eukaryota > Metazoa > Chordata > Actinopteri > Siluriformes > Ictaluridae > Ictalurus > Ictalurus punctatus. The sequence continues at coordinate 27,751,966 of NC_030434.2, forward strand.
GACAGAATGTTCCTGTAAACTTCTGAATTCGTTCTGCTGATAACATCATGAGTTCATCATCAATAAAGATTAGTGAGAATGTTCCAGAAGCAGCCGTGCAAGCCCAAGCCATGACGCTACCTCCACCATGTTTCATAGATGAGCTTGTATGTTCTGGATCATGAGCAGATCCTTTCTTTCTCCACACTTTGGCCTTTCCATCACTTTGGTAGAGGTGTATCTTGGTCCCAGAAATTTTGTGGATCACTTTTGTATTTCTTTGTGAATTCCAGTCTGGTTTTCTGATTCTTACTGCTGATGAGCGGTCTGCATCTTGTGGTATGACTTCATACAGTGCATCCAGAAAGTATTCACAGCGCTTCACTTTTCCCACATTTTGTCATGTTACAGTCTTATACCAAAATGTATTAAATTCATTATTTTCCTCAAAATTCTGCAAACAATACCCCATAATATACATAAGTATTCACACCCTTTACTCAATACTTTGTTGAAGCAGCTTTGGCACCAATTACAGCCTTAAGTTTTTTTTGAGTATGATACTACAAGCTTGACACACCTATTTTTGGGCAGTTTCTCCCATTCTTCTTTGCAGGACCTCTCAAGCTCCATCAGGTTGGTTGGGGAGCGTCGGTGCACAGCCATTTTCAGATCTCTCCAGAGATGTTCAATTGGGTTCAAGTCTGGGCTCTGGCTGGGCCACTCAAGGACATTCACAGAGTTGTCCTGTAGCCACTCCTTCATTATCCTGGCTGTGTGCTTAGGGTCGTTGTTCTGTTGGAAGATGAACCTTCACCCAGTTTGAGGTCCAGAGCACTCTGGAGCAGGTTTTCATCAAGGAAGTCTCTGTACATTGCTGCATTCATCTTTCCCTCGATCCTGACTAGTCTCGCAGTTCCTGCCACTGAAAAACATCCCCACAGCATGATGCTTCCACCACCATGCTTCACTGCAGGGATGGTATTGGCCAGGTGATGAGTGGTGCCTGGTTTCCTCCAGACATGACGCTTGCCATTCAGGTCAAAGAGTTCAATCTTTGTTTCATCAGACCAGAGACTTTTGTTTCTCATGGTCTGAGAGTCCAGGTGTCTTCTGGCAAACTCCAGGCGGGCTGTCATGTGCCTTTTACTGAGGAGTGTCTTCCGTCTGGCCACTCTACCATACAGGCCTTATTGGTGGAATGCTGCAGAGATGGTTGTTCTTCTGGAAGGTTCTCCTCTCTCCACAGAGACATGCTGGAGCTCTGTCAGAGTGACCATCGGGTTTTTGCTCACCTCCCTGACTAAGGCCCTTCACCCCAATCGCTCAGTTTGGCCGGGCGGCCAGCTCTAGGAAGAGTCCTGCTGGTTCCAGACTTCTTCCTTTTACGGATGATGGAGGCCACTGTGCTCATTGGGACCTTCAATGCTGCAGAAATGTTTCTGTACCCTTCCCCAGATCTGTGCCTCCATACAATCCTGTCTCAGAGGTCTACAGACAGTTCCTTGCACTTCATGGCTTGGTTTGTGCTCTGACATGCAGTGTTAACTGTGGGACCTTATATAGACAGGTGTGTGCCTTTCCAAATCATGTCCAATCAACTGAATTTACCACAGGTGGACTCCAATCACATTGTAGAAACATCTGAAGGATGATCAGTGGAAACAGGACGCACCTGAGCTCAATTTTGAGTGTCATGGCAAAGGCCGTGAATACTTATGTACATGTGCTTTGTTTGCTTTTTATTTTTAATAAATTTGCAAAGATTTCAAACAAACTTCTTTCATGTTGTCATTATGGGGTATTGTTTGTAGAATTTTGAGGAAAATAATGAATTTAATCCATTTTGTAATAAGGCTCTAACATAACAAAATGTGGAAAAAGTGAAGCGCTGTGAATACTTTCTAGATGCACTGTATTTCTGTTCTCGAAGTCTTCTTCAAAATGGTGGATTGTGATACCTTCACCCTGAACTGTGGAGATTGTTGTTGGTGTCACTGAATGTTGTTTTTGGGGTTTTCTTCACAGCTCTCACAATGTTTCTGTCATAAACGGCTATTGTTGTCCTTGGCCGACGCATGTGATGTCTGTTGCTCAGTACACCAGTGGTTTCTTTTTTTCAGGACTTTTCAAATTGTTGCATTGGCTATGCCCAATGTTTATGTAATGATTCTAATTAATTTTCCCTCTTTTCTCAGCTTCAAAATGGTTCCCATAGACAGCTCTCTGATCTTCATGTTGGTTTATCCTTTTTAACAAATGCAGTCTTCACAGGTGAAAATGAAGGATAAAACTGAAGGATAGTAGCTGTTCAGAGCTATTTCTTGTTTAAACAATCAATCTAACAGGACACACGTGTGTAGCAAGAAACACCTGTCAGTCACATGTTCCAATATTTTTGCTTGCCTACAAATTTGTGAGGTCTGATACAAAAGGTTCTATGTTTTATGTTGTTTAACATCTAGATGTAAATGACAGGAAATAAAAGCTGAAATCCTAAACTCTAGTCTCGTCTCCAACTTTTGATCTCAAACCCAAATGTCTTTGATGTACAGCACAAAAAATGGATTGGTCTTACTGTTCCAATAGTTTTGGTGGGGACTGTAGTTGTTGAATGTTCAACTGGAAAACCAAGCTGATTATTAAACTACCTGAGATGTGTCCACCTGGATGAACACTGGATAACTGGCAGGTTCTCCATCACTCAGAACCCAAGCCAAGCTCAGTGAGAAATTACTGACAGCATTTTAAAGTCACCATGTGGCTTAGTGTTAAAGGTCTCGACAGGTGTGCACTTACGAACAAGAAGGTATCAAAGTTTATACAGATATTACACAATGCCTGCATTTATACAAAATCCACTTCATTTGTTTCAAAAACACTGTGTCTGTAGTTAAAACATCTACAATCATCTATATCATTTTATATAGATCATACATACTATACATCATAAAAACATCTCTCATCTACAAGCCCAAATACATTCCTCTGTGCTTTACACTGATGCATGCTTTAAACAGATTATTTAAACTGCCACTGAACAATTCGGTAATAGTTCTAGATTATAATAAGGTGTTATTTTCTCTGTTTTATTATTTTAGGTGCAGGTGTGGATATTTCCTCCGTGCTGATTGGTGCAGCTGTTGGAGCTTCAGTAATGATGATGCTGTGTGGTGTATTCCTGTGTGTAAGGTGTGTTCACTGTAAAAACTGTTACTTTTACACTAGGGACTGTAGGTCTGTTAACTAAAACATTATTATAGAATTAAACTCTAAATGTTTAGGCACACGGAAGATTTAATGTAATATTATGAATCAACACAAAATTGGCTTTTATATTTTCAGGACAACAAAATCTTCTGGACAAGGAGAGACAGTGAATCCTTCTGGACAAGGAGAGACAGTGAATCCTTCTGGACAAGGAGAGGCAGCAGGACTGGTTTTAAATGACAGGGTTAGTGTGAAATGACACACACACACACACACACACACACACACACACACACACAGAGGTTTAACTATAGGTCACATCAGTGGCCCTTTATATTACGTTTTAAAGTAAAGAATTGTATTTCCTGTAGATCCCCAATGCCATTTTACAGGAAGAAGATGGAGAGTCTGTGTATGTAAACAAAACGGATTTATCAGAGTCGCTTCATTACACCACTGTCAAGTTTCTAAATAGAGAAAGAAGTGAAATCAGAAGCCTTTCTTCTCTCACTGCCAAATACGCCACCGTCCACCACGGCTCCGAACACCAAACCGAGGGAGAAACTGGAGATGCAGCAATCGAGGAGGTCCAGGAAGAACATGTGATAACTATGGACAGTGTAATGATGCAAAAATCAGCTGAAGAGGAGGTAATGTACGGAAACATCACACATCAGCCAACAATGGAGCAAACTCTGGTCAATTTAGACAAAGATGAAGATGAAAAGAAAAAATCTAAAGAATCTCAAGAGGCTAAAGCAAGAGCTTCAGAGCAGCTGAAACACTCCGATGGAGCTGAAGGCATTTACGCACAAATTCAACCTCGTAAACATGAACATACATAAAAATACAATTATTCAGTGTTAAACAGATGTTCAGATGTTGAGGCTACAAACTAAGAGCCAAAGAGTTGGGTTTTTATTTTATTAAATTTATTATTTCTATATGTGTTGAATGATAAATACCTATTTACATTTCTTTTATATCTGTAAGATTGCTTGAATAGAAAAGATCAAAGATAAAAAATTGAGAAAAAAGATCAAAGATTCATGCACAAACTGCATAATGGAATTGAAGCTTATAGTCTATGAACTGGAGTTTATTGCTTCGAGATCATGATGTTAGTTGTGGCTTTTTTTCACCATAAAAATATGCATGCTGGAGAACCTGGTCTGGTGGACAAGCCAAAGTTAATAACTGTTTGTTTAGTGTGTGTTTAGTATTTTGTACGCTCTGTGCTACTGAAAATAATAATAAAATAAACATAAAAAAGCTTATGTTCGCATTCAGTCCAGTATTTATGTGGGTAAAGTTCGCAGTTCACGCAGTTTACGGGTGACGCAGCTGTTTAAGTTTAATCTGCTACGCTTACAGTTTAATCTGTTACGCTTACAGAGAAACTTTAACTTCATTCATCACTTGATCTAAAAACAATTTCTTCCTTGAGATAAGAGATGCTTTTGATTAAGATGCGTCTCCTCTGATGTTAGGACAAAAAAATCCTTTTGTGTCATATTTCTGTATTTAATATTGTCCTTGATTGATATTCCATAGTGTGTGTGAGTGTATTTACAGCCAAAATGTAAGTATCAGCGTGACATATTGAGGTTATATTAAACTATCAGAGAGCGGCGCAGGACTTAAGACTGCTCCTGACTCGAGCCGATATTACACAATAAACAGGCTTTCAAGAAAATAAATGTTGAGGACATTTATGAGCATTTTTGCATTATATACTGTATATTTTATACGCATATACATATACTGAGGTGGCAGTGTGTTAGGTGTACTGATCGAGTCATTAATAAACCATACATTCAGTGTATGATTCCACAATATTTTACAAATACTGTTATGTTCATTGATAAGTGTTTTAAAGTTACATGTCTCTTTGTAAATATGTGTAATTACAAACATCTGTTTTGTAGTTCCTTGGTTATTAATATTCCAGCTTAATATGTAATAAGAGTCTCATAAAATGAATAAAAAGGTTGTGATGAAATGTCATGTTTTTCTAGTTTCGGACAATTCTGTTTTGTAATATATAATTTCTATCATGGCAAATTATAATATCTGAAATTTAGAATGAATTGTCCAATAACCCTTTTGAGAAGAATAATAATGGTATATTAAAGCTACAGGCAGCATTTTCGGAGGTCAAGCACCCAGACTCAGAGAGCCGTACATTCACAGACGCTCTACAATTCTTGCATAAGCAATAACAGGAAAGTGGAGCCGTAAATATAGACAAAGAGATTCAGGAATGGTTTGTAGTTTCACACATTTACCAGTCCATTATGGGAGAACAGTTCCTTTGATAGACAGTTCCAGAGTTCCTTTAAATTTTGTTCAGACAGATCTCAAAATGATGTGAGCAAAATTTGGAGAAGCAGCAAAAATGGCTTAGATACAAGTTGTGTCAGCATGTCATTGTAACTTTTGACCAGTAAGTGGCGCTGTCACAAAATTTGTTGCATAGCCTCAGGTCATGGTCCTGAAGTCGACTACCAAAATTTGTGACATTGTGCAGAGTCGTTGCTGAGATACAGCCTCAGCTCCTGTTTGGCAGCTTCACCTTCAGATTTGTTGGCTCAATACGGGCAAACTGGATTATTAAAAATCCTTCTAGTGTATTTTGTGAGGCTTGCTCTGAAGATGATAAATATCGTAAATATAAATGTAAATATAAATAAAGTGATTTATAAAAATAATGGATTGTGCTGTTGATATTTCAGTCTCAGTGGTTTCCTTTTTAATTATTTTTATTAAAATTTCACGTAATAAAGATTCCGACATCGAAATTGCTTCCATTCTTTCAAAGAACACCTACGGGACTTTTATTATGGAAGGTGTGTGTTTTCACTCTTATCACCGCACACTTCACACTCCCATGCTAATCTGATGAAGTGAATCTCAGACTGCGCTTCATGGCAATTTCACACTTTAATCCGGATCAGTTACAAAACCCAGATTTATTTCTTTATAAAATAATCCGGATTGAATATTTGCTCTGTCTGTACTATGTTTAAGAGGATGGCTGAATTTGGTCCGGATTCTGGAGGCCGTGTGAAGGTCAGATGCTAAGTAGTTCTCTTAGCTTTACACAGTGCTAGCAATAACAGTGGCTAAACCGCTTGTGTTAGCTAATTTGGCGTTACAGTTAGCGTCGTGTTTGCTACTTATGTTAATTATTTGTCATGTTAATTATTTAAGACTTGCCAAAGCTCCCAGTTGTGTAGTTACATGGGATGGGTTTTAGCATGTGAAAGAAATGAAGCTAATCGTGTTTGTTTACGTAGAGCAGAACGCTGCGGAAGCGCCGCCATCTTTCTTTCTTCGTTTCCGTTAAAGCGGGAAATTCCAGCTCGCTGTAATAAAAGCCCTCCCTCAGAGATCATTTAAATAAATAATAAATATAATATTTTAGATGCAGATTAACAAATAAAACGTTTATGATTCATTATAATTCGCATTTTTGTTTCGGATTAGCTTTAGCATTTAAGCGAAGTAATGGAAGTCTGGACGTGTTGCCAAAGAAACAGAGTTACGGGAGCCGAGAAAGGACTCCAAGCAGTGTCACTGAAACGCGATTTTTATTTATTTTTTCAGTCACGATTAACAAAGCAAGGATTCGCGAGTATATTTATGTACAGTGTTTAAATTTAAAGCGCAAATTACAAACCTTGTGTTGGATTGATGCTTTTTAGAAAGTTTTATTTATGAAAACTCATTTTTATTTGTTAGCATAAATTAATGGCACCTTTTAGCCGTAAATAAATAAATAAATGGGTTTTGGGGATATTTTGTCGAATATTCACATAAACCTGAAGATAAAACCCTGATGTTTTCATTCGGATGTGAAAATATTATTTCTACAGGATTAGCTCCTGGTGTGTGAGTGTGTGTGACAGTAAGAAACAGTCTGAGTGTGTGTGTGTGTGTGTGTGTGTGTGTGTGTGTGTGTGTTTCCCTACAGGGCGTGACCATTGTGAAACCCATCGTGTTCGGTAACGTTGCTCGATATTTCGGTAAGAAGCGTGAAGAAGACGGACACACACATCAGTGGACTGTTTACGTTAAACCGTATAGAAATGAGGTAATGTCTGTTATAACCGCTGTAATTAACGTGTAATTAACACTACATCAGCTGTTACGAGAACGTTAGCGTTCTGTGACACGGCCGTGAAGTTTCCCACAATGATTACGCTGTTATTTTAGTTTAGTGTTAATAATTTACGTCGATGTTCTGGAGTTTTCTGAATCACATTCACAGAGACTGTTCACAACGTATAAAACACTAGCTCACCTTTTACCTGAATGCTGACAATCTCAACCTCGACTGAACGATATTGTACACAATCTATAAACCAAACCTGGTTGTGTTCCCCTCAGGACATGTCCGCTTACGTCAAGAAGATCCAGTTCAAACTACACGAGAGTTACGGAAATCCTTTACGAGGTACACGCATCGGTTATTATTCTTTATTTATGTATTTATTTATTTATTTATGACATTCTTTCAGCGGAGGAACTCGGGACTGAAGCAGAATCTCCACAAACCTGTACAAAAATAACGATGTAAACAATACTACCACTACCGTGCTTCACTGTAAAGTTCCAGTTGAAACAAAATACAACTTCAGCATTGGGAATGTGTGTGTGTGTGTGTGTGTGTGTGTGCTGTTACAGTGGTGACGAAGCCGCCGTATGAGATCACAGAAACCGGCTGGGGAGAGTTTGAGATCATTATAAAGATCTTCTTCATCGATCCCAACGAGAGACCGGTGAGTAACACACACCCTGAACACACACTTTAGGTACACTTTAAACATTTAAACTCTTATATTTCAGTAAATTGTGTTCAGGTTGTATTTACATGGTGTCGCTGTACAGCGTTAGCATACACGCATACATTGTTGTAGATGTGACTGTAGAACAGTCGCAGCACCGAGGATTTTACATTTGGCACCGCCCACAAAACTCCATAAAAGGCAAAGCTCACAGCGCTGGAAGGACAAGTAAACAGCAACATAAATAAAACTGCTAATAAAAATATATCCCGTTTAACATGGTGACCGCACCAGACAGAATTACAGAAAAGGTGAATTATGTGTGATTTAAGTGACGTGAAAATAAAAACTGAGGGAAAATATACAGTGGTGCTTGAAAGTTTGTGAACCCTTTAGAATTTCTGCATAAATATGACCTCAAACACCGTTAGATTTACCCACAGGTCATAAAAGTAGATAAAGAGAATCCATTTAAACTAATGAGACAAAAATATTATACTTGGTCATTTCTTTATTGAGGAAAATTTTCCAATATTACATATCTGTGAGGGTCAGGGTTAGGTTGATCCTAAACCTAACCCTAACTCTAGGATCATTTTCCTCTATAAATAAATGACCATGTATAATATTTTATCTACTTTTAGGACCTGTGTGTGAATCTGATGATGTTTGAGGTATATTTATATTGAGGCATATTTATGCAGAAATTCTAAAGGGTTCACAAACTTTCAAGCACTGCTGTATATCCAGGTGCACACGAGCACATCACGCAGAGTAACTAGTAGGTTTAATTGTTGTGTTGTTTTTAAATTCAGAGTGTGTGAAATCCCTCACCGGTGGCGTGTTGGGAAAGCAGAAGGGCGTGTCCACAGGAAGTGAACGCTCCGCAGCAGACGAGGGAGAACACTGCAACTCCAGTTACTTAGTGCTGGCTAAATGAAAATAAATTCCTAATTTGTACTTTAAATTGGTTGCTATAGTAACAGGGAGTAATGATTAGATGAGCTTTAGCTAACAAGATGTTAAATATGAAGTTGTTCATACAAGTGATTGATATTAATCACAGCCATTCACACTTACAGCTGAGATTTGATAATTAAATTGATCTGTTGATTAATCCAGACACACAATTGTCTCTTTAAACATTTGTGGCTGTGAGACCCCCAAAAAACTCTAACTAGGGATGGGATCAGAAGCGCTGCAGTAAGGTACAGAAAATGGACACGTAGACACTACCAGACTCGGACACATTCTAATCAGTAATTTAAAAATGTCAGTGGTGAGGTAATCGTCCAGTCGTACACCGTGCGCAACCATGACAACCTGACGATACACAATACATCTGTGAGTTCAGTTCAGAGATCAGTTATTTGGCACCACATTCAGCTGGACTCTTTGGTACTGGTGTTTGATGCGGGTAAGCACAGGATTCGTGGTGCTAAAAGTTCTGGAACTTTAAGTTCTCTCTCCATCTCAGGTCACTCTGTATCACCTGCTCAAGCTGTTCCAGTCCGACTCCAGCGCCATGCCCAAGAAGACCGTCGTCTCGGAGTTCTACGATGAAATGGTGCGACCCAGATTAGGCCACGCCCCCACAGAGTCCACACCCACGTGTTTATATATCACACTGTTTATCACGGACGTTGTGGTATTTTATCGTAGTTATATTATATTAAAGTGTTTTGTTGTTTTTAGATCTTTCAGGATCCAACAGCGATGATGCAGCAGCTGTTAAACACCACGAGACAGCTCACGCTCGGGGCCTACAAACACGAGACCGAGTGTGAGTGCATCGTTACACACTCCTTTACCTGCAGCCACAGGTGCGGCTAAGCACTTAGTGTGTGTGTGTGTGTGTGTGTGTGTGTGTGTGTGTGTGTGTGTGTGTGTGTGCGTGTGTGTGTGTGTTAGTTGCAGAGTTGGAGTTGCGTACGCGGGAGAAACTTGAGGCAGCGAAGAAGAAGACGAGTCTGGAGATCTCTGAGCTGAAGGAGAAGTTGAAGGCCTCCAGAGAACACATCAACTTCCTGAAGGAGGAGATCCGCAAACTGGAGGAGGAGGACCAGCTGAAGGAGCACTAAGCAGAGCCGAACACACACACCTGTGTGACGCTGTGAGGACCTCCTCAGCTCTGTGGACTCCATGAACTTGATTTTTAAAGGTTCATTATTTCTACACTGGACTTGTGAACTTTTAATGTTGGTGTAAAAGTGAAATAGCAGTGAGAACGTCCCGCTCATTTCTAGAGGTGAAAAAATGTGAAGTTCGTTCGTGTCGTATTGCAGACCTGCGTATGTTTAAAAATAAAATACAAATACAGTCTTCTTTTTTTCCTCCAGATAAGCCAGTGAATCTGGAATAGTTGACAGCTGTGTAAGTGTTTTGAGCTCTGAAATATTAACTGATCCCCTGTAAGCCCCGCCCCCTTTCCCGCATTAGTAATCTCTTCAGCTCGAATTTCCCGCTTGAGAGATGCGTTAATGCTGCGTCCTCGCTTTCTGTCGCAGGAAACGGAGCGTGTTTAGAGTTGTTTAGAGAATGTGAAATAAAATCTCAGTGTGTGTTCCACGTAGCTAACCTTACACACGTGTAGCTAACGTCTGTTACATATATTTATTAGGAACGCGCTAAATATTCATCCTGATGTTCGGTCACAACTAGTAGAAAGTGGTTTTAAAAGTTTTGCTGAAAATGTTCGGCCGTCTGGAAACGTTTCACAGTTCCTCCGAGGAATTTCACACACGAGAGATTTGTAAAACAACTCTTTCTAAAATGTGCCATGTTATCTTTTTACTGTTTACTCCTCCCCTTCCATCACCCCTTTCCAGAGGACTACGTGTTATATTCGTCTTTAAGTCTGCGTTTCTTGTTTCTCTTTGTCTTTAAGGTTCGGATGGATCGTCTACCGGTTCTGTATCATTAAAGCGCAATTTTACAATGTGTGTGGATTTAACGTAAAAATTATGTTTATATTAGTAACTCTTGTACAGGTTTCTCAGTAGTTCCCGATGCTGTATTAGGGGGCGTGGCTATGTATGAACTTACTTTGTGATGTCGCTAAATCATAATATAGAATGTAAATTGTTAGAGGAAACTGTTTTCCTTTCGTTCTTCTGTCGGATTACGGATTGTCTGACTCTGACCACTAGAGGGCGGTGTGATACCAATGAAATACACAAGACCAAGGTTCTGAAACTCTGAGGAACTAAAGTGGATGAGGTGTTTTCATTAGCCGGAAGGAAGCTAATTTGTGAATGAAATACATTTTCTCACTTCCAGCCTTTCTTTCTGTGAACATCAGAGAAGGAAATCAAACTTTGATCAGCGTTCAGTAGATAAATAATTTGTTTAAAATTTAGGGGAGGAGTCTGACATTCTGTTCCTCCAGTGGAAAAAAACAGTTCTGAGGTTCCTGAAAAGTTCCTGTGTTGAAAACAGACAGCAGTGACGCTACAGACACAGTGCATCCAGAAAGTATTCACAGCGCTTCACTTTTTCCACATTTTGTTATGTTGCAGTCTTATTCCAGTATGGATTCAATAAATTATTTTCCTCAAAATTCTACAAACAATACCCCATAATGACAACATGAAAGAAGTTTGTTTGAAATCTTTGCAAATTTATTAAAAATAAAAAACAAAAAAAGCACATGTACATAAGTATTCACACCCTTTGCGCAATACTTTGTTGAAGCAGCTTTGGCACCAATTACAGCCTCAAGTCTTGTTGAGAATGATGCTACAAGCTTGGCACACCTATTTTTGGGCAGTTTCTCCCATTCTTCTTTGCAGGACCTCTCAAGCTCCATCAGGTTGGTTGGGGAGCGTCGGTGCACAGCCATTTTCAGATCTCTCCAGAGATGTTCAATCGGGTTCAAGTCTGGGCTCTGGCTGGGCCACTCAAGGACATTCACAGAGTTGTCCTGTAGACACTCCTTTGTTATCTTGGCTGTGTGCTTAGGGTCGTTGTCCTGTTGGAAGATGAACCTTCACCCAGTCTGAGGTCCAGACCGCTCTGGAGCAGGTTTTCATCAAGGAAGTCTCTGTACATTGCTGCATTCATCTTTCCCTCGATCCTGACTAGTCTCCCAGTTCCTGCCGCTGAAAAACATCCCCACAGCGTGATGCTGCCACCACCATGCGTCACTGTAGGGATGGTATTGGCCAGGTGATGAGTGGTGCCTGGTTTCCTCCAGACATGATGCTTGCCATTCAGGCCAAAGAGTTCAATCTTTGTTTCATCAGACCAGAGACTTTTGTTTCTCATGGTCTGAGAGTCCTTCAGGTGGGCTGTCATGTGCCTTTTACTGAGGAGTGGCTTCCATCTGGCCACTCTACCATACAGGCCTGATTGGTGGAATGCTGTAGAGATGGTTGTTCTTCTGGAAGGTTCTCCTCTCTCCACAGAGACACGCTGGAGCTCTGTCAGAGTGACCATCAGGTTTTTGGTCACCTCCCTGACTAATGTGCTTTTTTATTTTTAATAAATTTGCAAAGATTTCAAAAAACTTCTTTCACATTGTCATTATGGGGTATTGTTTGTAGAATTTTGAGACAAATAATGAATTTAATCCATTTTGGAATAAGGCTGTAACATCACAAAATGTGGAAAAAGTGAAGCGCTGTGAATACTTTCCGGATGCACTGTAAGAGTGATGATGTCATCCCAATATGTGGATGTGTGATGAAGCTGAGTTACTGTTACCACCCTGGAGGTGGTATTCCTCTCATACCACAGCAACTTACCAACAATTACATCCATCCATCCATCCATCTTCTACGGGGAACCTGGAGTCTATCCCAGGGAGCATGGGGCACAAGGCGGGGTACACCCTGGACAGGGTGCCAATCCATCGCAGGGCACAATCACACACACACTCACACACCCATTCATACACTACGGACACTTTAGACACGCCAATCAGCCTACCATGCATGTGTTTGGACTGGGGGAGGAAACCGGAGTACCCGGAGGAAACCCCCGCAGCACGGGGAGAACATGCAAACTCCGCACACACATGGCCTCAGCGGGAATCGAACCCCGGACCCTGGAGGAGTGAGGCGAACGTGCTTATTTATTAAAATATTATTATAATATAATTTATTAAAGAATGACACATTGTACTTTTTACCCATTTATAATTACATTTAATGATGCAGTACGTCAGTGAAACAAGTTTTAGTTAGTTCCTGTTGTCACTTGTGTTACAGCAGCTATAAACACTCGTTCACCAGCCTCTCTTTATTCTCTCTTCACTTAATACACAGAGTATAAGCTAGTTAATGACAGCTAATGATTTAAGTCTTTTATACAGGCAGCATAAAGACCCAGTGAGAGTGGAACCGTCTGGAACATTAACATTTCCCTCAGATGTGTTGGTCAATTACTGAGAAAACTCTCCGAATGACTAACATTACACTCTAATTACACTTAGCATCACAGCTAACACAGCTAGCATGGGTTACGTAGTGTGTGTAATGTTCTACTGTGTAAGTGCTGTTAGAGAAGTTATGTAATGAGCCGCATAGATTTTAAAGTTCTGACATATAGCAGATGCTAACACACATCATTCTTAGCTAATCATTAGCTAACGTTTTTACTACAGCGGGAGCCATTTTATGCCTCGTCTCAAACGTAACTTAACTACTGGTTAGTGTTCTTACTCTAGTGTCTGTATCTAGCAGTCAGATGTGTTTAGTGACTTTAGCTGAGTGTAGAGTGCTAATCTCTTATGCTA
>NC_030434.2:27778181-27785681 GCF_001660625.3 Ictalurus punctatus
CCTCGTCTGGGTGACACTGGATAGTGTGATTATAAATAAATACACCCCTTCTATAAATGTGCTAATACTACGTCCTCGTCTGGGTGACACTGGATAGTGTGATTATAAATCATTCCTCTTCTACACGATAAAACAGAGTGCAATTGTGTAATCAGGAAATTCACCACAGGCTCAACATGAAGTCTGTTCAGCTGAAATCATGAACTGTCCATCGATGGAGAGATGGAGACCCGAGCACAAAGTCTGTTTGTGCAGTTGTAGTACAAAACACCACACCAAAACTGCGACAAGAACTCCAGGAGCAGGGCATCAGAACGGTCCAGACCGCCCAGAGAGCAGAACGGGTCAGGCCCACTGCTATCCCAGGAGCAACACATAGAGCTTGTTATTGTGACGATTAGACGTTAGTATCATCCAACGTATTCACAGGTGTTGGTGTCATCTGTGATCTTCGTAGAGGCTGGATCTGAGCTGGAGCTGGCACGTTCATTGACGCCCATCCCAAGGTAACAGGAAACAAACAGAGCAGGATTCGCATAGCTGCAGTTCATTGCATTTCAGGCAGAGATGACCATGTGCATGTATTATTGTTTTATCAGACATGACTGGAGTACAAGGTTATGAGATGCGTTATGTGAATGCTAGGTTAGAAATGTTTTAACCTGGATTTAAACTAAGAGAGTGTCTGGAGCCTGAACATTATCAGGAAGTCTATTCCAGAGTTTAGGAGCTAAGTGTGAAAAAGCCCTACCTCCTTTAGTAGAGTTTGATTTCCTCTGTATTATCAAAAGTGTGAAGGATTATAACGTGATAGAAGATGGGTTAAATATAAAGGAGCTTGGCCATTTAGGGCTTTATAGGCGAGTAGCAGTGTTCTATATACGGAACTTAACGGGTAAGCAGTGTGGAGTTGATAACATTGGGGTAATGTGTTCATATTGTCGTGATCTGGTAAGAACTCCTAGCTGCATTTTGGACTAACAGCAGCTTATTTACCGAAGACGCAGGACAAACACCGAGCAGTGCATTGCAATAATCCAGTCTTGAGGTCATGAACGCATGAGCTAGTTTTTCTGCATCAGAAACAGATAACGTTACGTAGCTTGGCAATATTTCTAAGGTGGAAGAAGGCTGTTTTTGTTAGCTGAGAAATATGATTTTCATATCACGGGTTGCTGTATAATACAACACCCGGGTCTTTAACTGTAGAAGTAAGCGTACATCCTTCTAAAGGCAGAGTGTATTCTAAGAGCTTTTGTGGACAGATTTTTGGTCCAATTAGCAATATCTCTGTTTTATCAGAATTTAATAGAAGAAAATTACCAGTCATCTGGTAATTTAATGTCTTTAACATGTTCTGTTAACGTAGAAAGTTTAGAAATTTCATCTGGTCTTGTAGAAATATATATCTGAGTATCATCAGTGTAACAGTGGAAATTAATCCTGTGCTTTTTAATAATATTTCCAAGGGGCAGCGTGTATAAAGAAAACAGCAGGGGTCCTAACACTGAGCCTTGTGGCACACCATACTTTACTGCTATTACATTAGAAACAAACAAACTGGTAGCAGTCAGACAGGTAGGATCTAAACCATTTTAATGTCTATCCCTGAATACCAGTGTAGTTTTGTAATCTATATAAGAGTATGTCATGGTCTATGGTGTGGAACGCAGCACTAAGATCAAGTAGAACTAGCAGTGAAAGCCAGCCTTGGTCAGATGCTAGGAGTAAGTCATTTGTAATTTTTTGCTGTGATGGGGCCTGAAACATGAAATTCTTCATAGATATCATTATTCTGCAAAAAGGAGCATAACTGATAACACACAACTTTTTCTAATACTGTAGACATAAAAGGAAGGTTTCAGATGGGTCTGTAATTTTCTAGTTTATTAGGATCTAGTTGTGGTTTCTTACTGAGAGGTTTAATAACCGCCAGCTTGAATGTTCTCGGGACGTGACCTAGAGATAACGAGGAGTTAATAATATTGAGAAGAGGCTCTCCTACTACAGGAAGCAGCTCCTTCATTAGATTAGTGGGTATGGGATCTAGAATACATGTGGCTGATTTTGATGTGTTGAGAAGTTTTGTAAACTCTTCCTGTCCAATAGCGGTAAAGGACTGCAGTTGTACTTGGGAGACGATATTGGAGGCTAAAACCTGTGACGCTGCTGCAGTTACAAATTTCCAATTATATTCCTTTCAATTTTCTCAGTGAAGAAATCCATGAAGTCATTACTACTAAACTGTGTTGGAATATTCAGTTTGGGCGATGTCTTATAATTTGCTCATCTAGATATTGTACTGAATAAAGACCTAGGATTGTTCTGGTTGCTTTCTATGGGTTTGTGTGGATACTCTGCCCTAGCAGCTTTTAGAACCCGTCTATAGCTCGACATACTGTTCTTCCATACAACTGGAAAAACCTCTAGATTATTTTTTTTTCTGTTTGCACTCAAGATTACGAGTTTCTCTGTTGAGAGCATGAGTATCGGTGAAAAAGAAAAGAAAGACGAATGAAAACAAACACGTAAATAAAGGAAAAAAGTAAACATCTAAGAAGGAGAGAAAAAGAAAATGGATTTTAGACAGTAGCGCAGCTGCAAATCGCAGGATTATATTAACGTGCTCGTTCTAATACGTTATCGTTACTATAGCAACTGGTCATTCACAGGGACGTGTACAGGGGACGCTCCGCATAAACAGATTAAAAACGTGTGTAATCACTGACCTGTTGAAGTTTTCTGTAAGGAGACATTTACAGAAGGAGTCTCCAGTGTCAGAGGTAAAGCTGTAACCTTAAGTTTTCCCACATCTTCAGGACAGAATTTACACATTTATTACTTCAGTTTTTATTTCTTTTATCTTATTAACTTAAAGAGAGGGAATAGAGAGAGAGAGACTAGAGACAGAATAGAGAGAGAGAATAGAGAGAGAGAGATGGAGAGAGAATCGGGAGAGAGAATCGGGAGAGACAATAGGGAGAGAGATGGAGAGAATCGGGAGAGAGAATCGGGAGAGAGATGGAGAGAGAATCGGGAGAGAGATGGAGAGAATCGGGAGAGAGAATCGGGAGAGAGATGGAGAGAGAATCGGGAGAGAGATGGAGAGAATCGGGAGAGAGATGGAGAGAATCGGGAGAGAGATGGAGAGAATCGGGAGAGAGATGGAGAGAGAATCGGGAGAGAGAATCGGGAGAGAGATGGAGAGAGAATCGGGAGAGAGAATCGGGAGAGAGATGGAGAGAGATGGAGAGAGAATCGGGAAAGAGATGGAGAGAGAATCGGGAGAGAGATGGAGAGAGAATCGGGAGAGAGATGGAGAGAGAATCGGGAGAGAGATGGAGAGAGAATCGGGAGAGAGATGGAGAGAGAATCGGGAGAGAGATGGAGAGAGATGGAGAGAGAATCGGGAGAGAGATGGAGAGAGAATCGGGAGAGAGATGGAGAGAGATGGAGAGAGAATCGGGAGAGAGATGGAGAGAGAATCGGGAGAGAGATGGAGAGAGATGGAGAGAGAATCGGGAGAGAGATGGAGAGAGAATCGGGAGAGAGATGGAGAGAGATGGAGAGAGAATCGGGAGAGAGATGGAGAGAGAATCGGGAGAGAGATGGAGAGAGAATCGGGAGAGAGAATCGGGAGAGAGAGATGGAGAGAGAATAGGGAGAGAGATGGAGAGAGAATAGGGAGAGAGATGGAGAGAATCGGGAGAGAGATGGAGAGAATCGGGAGAGAGATGGAGAGAGAATCGGGAGAGAGATGGAGAGAGAATCGGGAGAGAGAATCGGGAGAGAGATGGAGAGAGAATAGGGAGAGAGATGGAGAGAGATGGAGAGAGAATCGGGAGAGAGATGGAGAGAATCGGGAGAGAGATGGAGAGAGAATCGGGAGAGAGATGGAGAGAGAATCGGGAGAGAGATGGAGAGAATCGGGAGAGAGATGGAGAGAGAATTGGGAGAGAGATGGAGAGAGATGGAGAGAGAATCGGGAGAGAGATGGAGAGAGATGGAGAGAGAATCGGGAGAGAGATGGAGAGAGAATCGGGAGAGAGATGGAGAGAATCGGGAGAGAGATGGAGAGAGAATCGGGAGAGAGATGGAGAGAATCGGGAGAGAGATGGAGAGAGAATCGGGAGAGAGATGGAGAGAATCGGGAGAGAGATGGAGAGAGAATCGGGAGAGAGATGGAGAGAGAATCGGGAGAGAGATGGAGAGGGAAGGAGTGTTTATAGCTGCTATAACGTAACTGCCAACAGGAACGAACTCGTTTCACTGAACATTAAATGTAACTATAAACGGATAAAAAGTATGACGTTCTATTAATTTAGAAACTGTAGGAGTCGGTGAGTTGCTGTGGTGTAAGAGGAATAAAACACTCGGGTACACACTGTTGGAGGAAAATAATCAATTCAGGTTGGTAACAGTAACTCTGCTCCATCACACTGCCTCGTCACTCAATATTATACTAACACACACACACACACACACACACACACACACACACACACACACTATTTATTTCAACTAAAATATTAATGAAAAAGATAAGAAAATGAATATATTTATATATATTTGAGGTTAGAGTGTGTGGTTTGAGTCTGAATTGAATTTATCTTCATTATGGGTTCCACACTGATACGGCGGATCCCCGGTTGTCATAGAGACAGCACTGCGGTGGTGGGGGGCGTTGTCTGTGGCCAAAAACTGCGCTCATCCCTGCTGTTTACGTCTCTGCCACAGCAACAGTTTCCACGGTGACGGGTGTGAAGACGGCCCCGATTGTGAGGGAAGAGTGGGAAGCTGAATTTAGTGGCTAAAAACATCATCACACCCTCACACACAAAAATATCTCTCTCTCACACACACACACACACACACACAAACACACACACACACACACACACACAGTTTTATCATTATAGGAACATCTTCGATTTTATGAAGTGAAATATTTTACATTTTAGAGAATATATTCAGAAAATAAGGCATATTGAAAAACATAAAGTTGTGTTAATGAGTTTATTAGATGATTAATGAGAGCTTTATTAAGAAGCTAAGAACAAAGAACCAAACAGTACGTAAGATGACAGAATAATATGGTTTACTGTTTGGCCGATGTTCAATACTCTAACATCGCATCATAATGTTCACACTAACATCTCCATCACTAATACTTCCATCACTAACATCTCCATCACTAATACTTCCATCACTAACATCTCCATCACTAACATCTCCATCACTAACATCTCCATGACTAACATCTCCATCACTAACATCTCCATCTCTAATACTTCCATCACTAACATCTCCATCACTAACATCTCCATCACTAACATCTCCATCACTAACATCTCCATCACTAACATCTCCATCACTAATACTTCCATCACTAACATCTCCATCACTAACATCTCCATCACTAATACTTCCATCACTAACATCTCCATCACTAACATCTCCATCACTAACATCTCCATCACTAATACTTCCATCACTAACATCTCCATCACTAACATCTCCATCACTAACATCTCCATCACTAATACTTCCATCACTAACATCTCCATCACTAACATCTCCATCACTAACATCTCCATCACTAATACTTCCATCACTAACATCTCCATCACTAACATCTCCATCACTAATACTTCCATCACTAACATCTCCATCACTAACATCTCCATCACTAACATCTCCATCACTAACATCTCCATCACTAATACTTCCATCACTAACATCTCCATCACTAACATCTCCATCACTAATACTTCCATCACTAACATCTCCATCACTAACATCTCCATCACTAATACTTCCATCACTAACATCTCCATCTCTAACATCTCCATCACTAACATCTCCATGACTAACATCTCCATCACTAACATCTCCATCACTAACATCTCCATCACTAACATCTCCATGACTAACATCTCCATCACTAATACTTCCATCACTAACATCTCCATCTCTAACATCTCCATCACTAACATCTCCATGACTAACATCTCCATCACTAACATCTCCATCACTAACATCTCCATCTCTAACATCTCCATCACTAACATCTCCATCACTAATACTTCCATCACTAACATCTCCATCACTAACATCTCCATCACTAACATCTCCATCTCTAACATCTCCATCACTAACATCTCCATCACTAACATCTCCATCACTAATACTTCCATCACTAACATCTCCATCACTAACATCTCCATCACTAACATCTCCATCACTAATACTTCCATCACTAACATCTCCATCTCTAACATCTCCATCACTAACATCTCCATCACTAACATCTCCATCACTAACATCTCCATCACTAACATCTCCATGACTAACATCTCCATCACTAATACTTCCATCACTAACATCTCCATCACTAACATCTCCATCACTAACATCTCCATCACTAATACTTCCATCACTAACATCTCCATGACTAACATCTCCATCACTAACATCTCCATCACTAACATCTCCATGACTAACATCTCCATCACTAATACTTCCATCACTAACATCTCCATGACTAATATCTCCATGACTAACATCTCCATCACTAACATCTCCATCACTAATACTTCCATCACTAACATCTCCATCACTAACATCTCCATCACTAACATCTCCATCACTAATACTTCCATCACTAACATCTCCATCACTAACATCTCCATCACTAACATCTCCATCACTAACATCTCCATCTCTAACATCTCCATCACTAACATCTCCATCTCTAACATCTCCATCACTAACATCTCCATCACTAACATCTCCATCACTAATACTTCCATCTCTAACATCTCCATGACTAACATCTCCATGACTAACATCTCCATCACTAATACTTCCATCACTAACATCTCCATCACTAACATCTCCATCACTAACATCTCCATCACTAACATCTCCATCACTAACATCTCCATCACTAATACTTCCATCACTAACATCTCCATCACTAACATCTCCATCACTAACATCTCCATCACTAACATCTCCATCTCTAACATCTCCATCACTAACATCTCCATCACTAACATCTCCATCACTAATACTTCCATCACTAACATCTCCATCACTAACATCTCCATCACTAACATCTCCATCACTAATACTTCCATCACTAACATCTCCATCACTAATACTTCCATCACTAACATCTCCATCACTAACATCTCCATCTCTAACATCTCCATGACTAACATCTCCATCACTAATACTTCCATCACTAACATCTCCATCACTAACATCTCCATCTCTAACATCTCCATCACTAACATCTCCATCACTAACATCTCCATCACTAATACTTCCATCACTAACATCTCCATCACTAACATCTCCATCACTAACATCTCCATCACTAACATCTCCATCTCTAACATCTCCATCACTAACATCTCCATCACTAACATCTCCATCTCTAACATCTCCATCACTAACATCTCCATCACTAACATCTCCATCACTAACATCTCC
>NC_030434.2:27790681-27815681 GCF_001660625.3 Ictalurus punctatus
TCAGTATGTGGTGTGACTCCTTGTGCAGTAATAACTGCAGATAAGCGTTTGGGGTAACTGTGGATCAGTCCTGCACATCGGCTTGGAGGAGTTTTATCCCGTTCCTCAGTACAGAACAGCTTCAGCTCTGGGATGTTGGTGTGTTTCCTCACATGAACCGCTCGCTTCAGGTTCTTCCACAACATCTCTACTGGATTAAGCTCAGGACTTTGACTCGGCCGTTCCAAAACATGAACTTTATTCTTCTTTAAGCGTTCTTTGGTAGAACGACTCGTGTGTTTAGGATCGTGGTCTTTCTGCACGACTCACTTTCTCTTCAGATTCAGATCATTCAAGTCGTCGTGGTCCAAATGCAGCAAAACGGGTCCAAACCCTGACACTACCACCACCATGTTTCACGGATGGGAGAAGGTTCTTATGCTGGAATGCAGTGTTTAATTTCTCCAAATATAACGCTTCTCAATTAAACCAAAAGTTCTATTCTGGTCTCCTCCATACACAAAACTTTTTTCTGATAGTCTTCTGGCTCATCCATGTGAGCTTAAAAAACTGCAGAAGGGCAGAAATGTTCTTTTTGGAGAGCAGAGACTTTCTCCTTGCAGCCCTGCCATGTACACCGTTGTTGTTCAGTGTTCTCCTGATGGTGGACTCATGAACATTAATATTAGCCAATGTGAGAGAGGACTTCCCCTGGGTTCCTCTGTGACCTCATGGTCTATTACACGTCATGCTCTTGGAGTTGGTCTCCACTCCTGAGGAGGGGAACAATGGTGTTGAATTTCCTCCATTTCTACACAATCTGTCTGACTGTGGATTGTTGGAGTTCAAACTCTTTAGAGATGGTTCTGTGACCTTTTCCAGCCTGATGAGCTTCAACAACTCTTTTTCTGAGGTCCTCATAAATCTCCTTTGTTTGTGCCCTGATACACTTCCACAAACGTGTAGTGAAGATCAGACTCTGATAGATCCCTGTTCTTTAAATAAAACAGGACACTCACTCACTCACACCTGATCATCACCCCATTGACTGAAAACACCTGACTCTAATCTCACCTTCAGATTAACTGCTAATCCTAGACATTCACATACTTTTACCCCTCACAGATATGTAATATTGGATCATTTTCATCAATAAATAAATGAACAAGTATAATATTTGTGTCTCATTTGTTTAATTGGGTTCTCTTTATCTACTTTTAGGACTTGTGTGAAAATCTGATGATGTTTTAGATCATATTTATGTAGATATATAGAAAATCTTACAAACTTTTGAGCACCACTGTACAGTGTTTAAGAATGAAGCTGCTTTAGGAGGAGATTCTAATCCATACTGTCCAATCAGAAATGTGCTAATCCATACTTTCCTGTCACAGAGATGCGTTAATCTGCACTGTCCAATCACAGAGATGTGTTAATCCATATTGTCCAATCAGAAATATCCTAATCTATACTGTTCAATCAGAGATCTGCCAATCCATATTGTCCAGTCACAGAGATATGCTAACCCATACTGTCCAATCACAGAGATGTGCTAATCCATATTGTCCAGTCACAGAGATGTGCTAATCCGTATTGTCCAATCACAGAGATGTGCTAATCCGTATTGTCCAATCACAGAGATGTGCTAATCCTTATTGTCCAGTCACAGAGATGTGCTAATCCATACTGTCCAATCACAGAGATATGCTAACCCATATTGTCCAATCACAGAGATGTGTTAATCCATATTGTCCAATCAGAAATATCCTAATCCATACTGTCCAATCAGGGATATGCTAATCCATACTGTCCAGTCAGAGATCTGCCAATCCATATTGTCCAGTCACAGAGATATGCTAACCCATACTGTCCATTCACAGGGATGTGCTAATCCATACTGTCCAATCAGAAATATCCTAACCCATACTGTCCAATCAGAAATATCCTAATCCATACTGTCCAATCAGAAATATCCGAATCCATACTGTCCAGTCAGAGATCTTTTAATTATACTGTCCCATCACAGAGACATGTTAACCCATGCTGCCCAATCAAAAATATATGCTAACCCTGTCCAGAGATATGATCATCCAGACCATCCAATGAGAGGTGTGCTAATCCAGACTGTCCAATCACAATCATGTTCCAGATCAACACACAATTCCAGACTCCAATCACAGAGTTGTTGTGCTTTTCCAGGTGCATCCAATCAAAGAGGGTTTTTTTAATCCAGACTGTCCAGTATAGTGTTCAATGAGAGTCCCTCTGCTCCACATCGTCCAAACAGAGGTATGCTAATCCGGACCGTCCAATCACAGAGTTATTCTGTTCCATACTGTCCAATCCAAATCGTCAAATCCATCTGAGTCTGTATTGGCCCCGCCCTCTCCACTTTTAGCCGATATCAGTTGTATTTCAGCCAGAGGTTTAGTCGCAGCTGGAACAACAACATTCTGAATCATCAACAACATTAACACACATCATACAGGCAGTGAAACACAACATCGCTACACAACATTACACACAAATGTGTAATACACAAGAATTAAAAAATACATTTCTGTTTCAATTTAACATTTTAACTGACGCATGTTTCACTGATTCACAGAATATGGACGTGTTTACGATAGAACACAGTGTGAGAGCAAACGCACAGTGATTTAGTGAGGCGTGATTCAGTGACGCATGAAGCATGATGGGAAATGTAGTTTAATGAAAAAATTATATAAATTATCCTAGTTGCTTGGCAACATTTAATTTTCTCTGTCACAAAATTTCCAAGGCACAACAATTCATAAATAATGTGACTGTACATTTGAACTCTTAGCCAAGCAGATTGTGATAATGAGACTGGTATAAATGTGTTATTACAAGCCTATTACACCTTTATTACACATGAATTACATGATCATTGCATTTGGAACATTGTTATAGATATGTTTGATTACTAATACAATACTGCATTCTCATTAATAGTTAATAAATAATCACACTTCAATTATATAATGAGACGGGGCAATTGTGGGGACAGAAAGGGGTAAGAGGGGAATATTGGGGTAAAGAGAAGACATTTGGTGGTTGATAACACTAAAGAGGCACTCAGGCAGGGCAGAAGGATAAGGGTCATTTGGGTAGGGCAGAAAAGAAGTAGGAGCATTTGGGTGGGGTAGAACGGAAGTGGGAGTATTTGGATGGGGTAGAAAGGAAGTGGGAGTATTTGGATGGGGTAGAAAGGAAGTGGGAGTATTCGGATGGGGTAGAAAGGAAGTGGGAGTATTTGGATGGGGTAGAAAGGAAGTGGGACAATTTGGGTTGGGCAGAAAGGAATTGAGAGTATTTGGGTGGGGCAGAAACAGGGCAGGTGCATTTGGGCAGGGGAAAAAGAGAGCAATAAGAGGAATTAGGTCGGGGTAGAAAAAAACAGGAGCATTTGAGTGGGTCAGAAAGGGGTGCATATGGGTGGGGCAGAATCAGAGCACAGTTATGAACAATGCTACAATAAGATGTATCAGGTGTGTAAACATAATATTTCAATTATAGACACTTCAAAGCAATCCAGATGTTTAAATAACATATTGCCCACACTGACACTTTTTACCCCTCAGTCTGGCATCTAGGGCAAGTGGAAACTAGAATAAATGGAAGCCCAGGTTATCTGTATCATATCTAAAGATTTATTTACACATTATGTACCTGAATTTCTGCTGATGTTGTTTAAAGTCAATATTAATTTATTGCCTATAATGTTGTTTGAATGTTATATATGTAAGTATACGCAGCCCCGCCCACACGGGAAGTGTCTGTAATATGCAGATGCCGGTGTTTCATTGGACTGATGGAATCGGCGAGCGAATGCGTCTGATTGGACAGGGTGAGTTGTATGATGATGTCACTGCTATGTTGGTTAAACTTCGGGATTTCTCAAAGCCTTCAGACACAAAAGAGTGAGACATTAAACAGTACACACACTAACCTGATATATACTTAATCTATAAATAATGTACACTGTTAAACTTTTATTATTTTTTTTAAATGTCAAAACACATTGTGATAATAATTGTAGGAGTGGATGCGGTTCAATGGGATATGGAGGGGAGACTCTCCCTAAACCACACCCCCACCTTACACCATAATTATTCTTTTTAATTACTAAAATATTTAATGACAAACCATTACGTATTAAAATCAGTGATGGTCACCATAGATGCTAACAATGCTAATATGGGTGTGTTTGGTCATTTAAAGGATCGATGGCGTGTTTGCACATCATGGCACAATAAATCATTCTAAATGCTGTAAATGTGAATGTAGTTTCCCCATTCTGTCTCCGCCCTTGTCCTGTTATTATTTGTTATCTGATTGTGTTCACCTGTTCCATGCCAGTGCTTGAAGTCTGAGCATTGTTGCCTGGCTTTGACTGTTGCCAGCTTTTGACTTTGTATATGGATTATCTTTGTTTGACTCTTGCCATAACTATGATGAAGATTCTTGCTTGGCCCTAAATAAATCTCACACCGAGCACCGCAATTGTGTCCTGCCTCATTTGCTACAACGTTACACAAAGTCATGTATGCATTTGCCATGATTTCTGGTCACCCTTTTGTTTCCTGAGTTCCTTGTTTTTGAGTCATTTTTATCTTCTGTTTTTCTGAAGCCCTATTGGATGCTGGAAGCTATTCTTCCGTCCTCGCTAATTCTCCCCCATGATGTGAATATGGGATTTGTGGTTCTGTCATGACCTTTGTGATTGCTTAATGAGATCACATTATGTCATTAAATTTTACATGATTACGACTGTTTTATTTGTTAAATAATAATATTAATAATAACATTACTGGTTTAAGATTAAGATTACTAATTTGGATTTGAACTGCGAGGAAAATCATCGAGGATCACAACCATTTCTGTGTTCATTTTGTCTGTGGGTATGCAGTGTGAAACACTTCCAGGTTGGAGAAATGGGCATTTTCTTATGATTATGGGAATGAAGCACAGCTATGCATGCCATATCACCAATCAAGAAAAACAAAGACTAATATGATTACATGGACAGGCAATGGGGCATGGTCAAGCAATCTGAATAGCTATTTAGAGCACACCTGATTTGCGAAGGGCGGAGTCAGCAGTGCAGCTGTAATCACTGGCAGCCAACAGGAAGCAAGTTCCACCACCGTGCCGATCCTGCATCGGAACTCGCTCTTCTGGAGTTGTTGTGATGTCACTTCCTGCACTGAGGTCTGCAGAGACAACCATACTGATCAGGTTGTAACTTTAAGACCATTGTACCTTCAAGACCTGGAGTCAAATTTACCTGGACGTGAGCTGATGTAAAGTTCAATTCTAGACTGTTACTATGACAACTGCTTTAAATATTAGTAGCTTGGTCACTCACACACAGTTAATAGGGATCAAAGTATTCAAGCTTTTAACTTTAAGCTTTAAACTGTCTTCAGAGGAATAAGCTGAAGAACCCTTTACGTGTTTTTTCCATGATTCTAGAACTCATTGCCACCAGCAAATATTGTGCAGTGCCATGTCAATGCCAGAATCAATGTTACACTACATTTCCCAGAACACGGCGTGGCCTGCGAACATCAACACTAGAACACACAACACCCACGAACAGTCACCATCACCTTCATGCTACAGTGTTCATTATATTTCTCCAGCCAAGATGGGGATTTCAAGTGAACCAAAATCTCTCAGTTCATCAACCTGCTAATGGATAAGGTGCTAACCTGGGCAACAGAAAGGGGAAAGTCTGGTCTCAAACAGAACGTCTGGTCTCAAAAAGGAGAGCACTCCTCATCCTATGAACCCTTTCTCCAGATGTTCCAGTGGGTGTTTGATTACTCTCCTGAGGGCAAGGAGATTGGAGAGAGACTCCTAACCCTTAAACAGGGAAACCTGAGCCCTGCAGATTAATCTAACTTCTGCACATTAGCTGCTAGTAGTAGCAGGAATGGTCCAGCCCTCAAAACTGCTTACCATAATGAGATGAATGTTGACATTCTTACTGAGCTGGAATGTCGGCAGATCAGGCGTCTCTGGATACTGTCATTGACCTGTCCATCCATCTGAACCTCTTCCTGAAGAACCACGGGGACAGTAAAGTGGACTTGAATCCAGCCTAGGAATTCCTTGCCACAGAACCCATGCAATGTGGTCAAGTCAGAATAACCACTATGGAATGCCAAAGGTGTAAGAAGGAGAGACTGTGCTACTATTGTGGCAGCCCCAAGCACCAAGTGGCACATTGCTCCTCTAAACCGCAAGGTTCCACAGCAGACACGTGAGTGAGCAAAATCCTCTCTAAGTTAGACCTACACAGTGAGTATCCACAAGGGTGATGAGTGGAAGACGGACTTTAACATCACCTCTGGAACCTTTGTGTACAGTGTAATGGCATATGGGCAATCCTCAATGCAGTCTTCCAGTGCCTGATAAAAAATCTTCTCCGTGACATGCTGAGCAAGTTCATCATAGTATTGACAACATCTTGATCCACTCCCCAAGCAAAGAGGCACACATTCACCATGTCTGAAAGGTCCTGGCCCAGTTGCTTGACAACCAAAGTGTTTGTGAAAGGGAACAAGTGCAAATTTCATGTTTCAAGGATCTCATTCCTTGGATATATCAAAAGCAAGGTCACAGCTGTCACCAACTCACCTGTTCCCACTACTGTTAAGGAGCTGCAAAGATTCCTTTGGTTTTCAACAGGAAGTTCATCTGCTGATTTAGCATCATTGCCTCACCCCTGACATTCCTGCTCAAGAAAGGACCAAGAAACTGAAGTGGAACACCTCAAAAAATCAGGCATTTGAATGACTCAAGGAGGATTTCACCTCAGCCTCATACTCAAACACACTGACCCCTTCATGCTTTTCATTTGTACACATGCAAATCAGGGGTAGGGGACTTTCACAGCGATTTTTGGAGAGAAGCCCAAACTCCACCCTTTGGCCTTCTTATTGAAAAAGCTTTCCCCAGCCAAACGCAGCTACGACATCAGCAGCCGGGAACTGGCGGTAAAACTGGCTCTGGAGGGATGTCTGGAGGGCCACCCCATCCAATCACTATTTTCACAGGCCACAAGAATCTAGAGAACATTAAGTAAGCTAAGAAAATGAAGGCTCACAAGGCCTACTTGTGGGCCCTATTCTTCACCAGGTTTCAGTTCACCATC
This sequence comes from Ictalurus punctatus, assembly GCF_001660625.3. NCBI lineage: Eukaryota > Metazoa > Chordata > Actinopteri > Siluriformes > Ictaluridae > Ictalurus > Ictalurus punctatus. Next base: position 27,797,847 of record NC_030434.2, read on the forward strand.
TCCTACTGACCTGGCTCCAAGAACATGAAGAAATATGATAGGATAGGATATGAGGACGAACCAGATTCAAACGGGAACCCGTCCTCATCTGGGTGACACCAGATAATGCAATTATAAATAAATCCCTTCCATAAATGGGCTAATACACATAGTGCAGTTGTGTAACCAGGAAATTCATTACAGTTTTTACATGAAGTCTGTTTTGTTGAACTTCTCCACTGTTCACTGATGGAGACTTGAGTGTAAAACTGTTTGTGGTGATTGTAGTGCTAAAGCTATGATAGCATAACTGTTCATAGGAACTGAGGTCCAAAGCATCTTTATGGTTTATAAGTGGTCAGTAATCTCAGTGATCTCAGCCTCCATAATCTCAGAGATCTTTAGGCTGCACCATGTGGGGACATCCTCAGCAGCAGCATGTGACTTCCAACTGATGAGAACACCAATCAGAAGTAGGGCATCAGGATAGATCAGGCAGGTCCGGAGAGCAGAAGGAGTCCGGATCACTGATCTCAGGAATAATATGTGTAGATAGAGAGTGAGAGAGTGAGAGAGAGAGAGAGAGAGAGAGAGAGAGGGAGAGTGAGAGAGAGACAGAGATGACTGGGCATGATTTCCACCATGGGCAGAGCATGCCCAAAACTCTCTCTGGCACTCTGCTACCAAGCTCACCCCATTCCAATGTGTCCTGAGCTATCAGCACCCTCTGTTCCCATGAAAAGCTAACCCAACCAACTTACTCACAACTGGTTTACAGGGAGTGAGCAGGTATTGAAATGGCACACCAGCACCTCAAACACACTGCTCAAGTAACAAAGTTCACTGATCAACACCAGGGTGAGACCCCCCACTATGAACTGGACAACTGGATGTGGCTGTTGGCTAACGATATCCGGGTCACCCAAGGATGGAGGAAACCGCTACATCGGCCCATTCAAAATTCTCCAGAGGATCAACAGCGTAACCTACAAACTTGTCCTATCTAATAAAGCCTTTGTGTACCTGTGTCCATCCCTGCTGCCTGACATGCGGTTGTTATTTTTGTGTCCTGCTTAAACAAATGTAGAGACCTCACTGCACATTGGATTTTATCTTTGATCAGTAAAGTAATTTGTCACAAAAATGCTGCTAGAACCAGAGACCAAATATTTCATCCCAATACTAAGCAATATGTTTCCCTTCTGTTTGAAAAATGAACATCCCACAACTGTGCCATTCATCAGATGTCTACATTCCCTTCCTGAAGAGACTTGGTAATCTAAACCACCTGGGATGTTTACATAAGGAATCAGAAACTTAAAAGCTTGGAATAAAATAATAATAATTAGAATAATTATGACAATGATAATAACCTGATTTCTATTCCTGCGTATCCACTAAGATCCACTCTTAATATACCACATGATAGTTTTATTATGTAATAATTACATTTACTTTAATGTAGCTGAGATGGAATTTAATACCGTTCTCTTTCTGAAGATTCATATCTCTACAATTTCGTTGTGCATCAAACATCGCCATGATGTCATGTTTCTCAGTCGTATCTCTTTGTGCTCTACTGAAGGTGCTAGAACATTATCTAATGTCCCACATGCCAGACTGAGACTCAGCTAAATTCTCAGATCTGTGACAAAGGCAGCAAACACTTTGAGCCAAAATTATTCTCAGCCTTGTATCACACCGTTCTTTCTTCACACACTTCACACACTCTCACACACACCGAGTCAGCTTCCAGCTTCCAGCCCTCCCTCTCCCTCAGAGGACCATCTCCAAAGTCACCAGTTGTTTGCTTTAAAATAAGTCTTCATATCTCCAAGGAGAGAGAACAGGACAGAAAACCTTTTCAGGATTAAAGATATAAAGGGCAGCCGTAATCACACAGTCCTGGAAAAAAACACTCAACATATCTACACATGATCTGATCTGTGATTTTGAATTCTGATCAGTTTTATTTTGAGCATTTGGTTTTAATAACACATTCTGCCCCAGATGAATTCTGGCACAAGCACACCACAGCCCAAATTAATATCAACCCAAACACACCATCACCTGAGAGGTGCTGAAGAACACCACCTATCTAAATGTACTGAAAACAACAAAATCCCCACAGCAGTAAATGGACAACTGCAGTTTGAATTAGACTGTGATGAAACACACCTGGCCCAAAACACCTGATCAAATTACACTGTCCAGCCAACACACACCCTGATCTAATATACCCCGGCTGAAATGGATGCCCAGTATACACACTGGTCCAAACACATACAGGCCCAGTGCACTGACTCAAACACACTGTGGCCCAACACACACTGCTCCAAATACACACTGGTCCAAATACACACCGGTCCATATACACACACTGGTCCAAATACACACTGGTCCAAATATAGACTGGTCTACACACACCGGTCCAAATACACACCAGTCCAAATACACACACTGGTCCAAATATAAACTGGTCTACACACACTGTCCAAATACACACTGGTCCAAATACACACCGGTCCAAATACACACCAGTCCATATACACACACTGGTCCAAATACACACCGGTCCAAATACACACCGGTCCAAATATAGACTGGTCCAAATACACACCAGTCCATATACACATACTGGTCCAAATACACACACTGGTCCAAATACACACCGGTCCAAATACACACCAGTCCATATACACACAGTGGTCCAAATACACACTGGTCTACACACACATATCTACACACACTGGTCCACATACACACTGGTCCAAATACACACTGGTCTACACACACCGGTCCAAATACACAGTAGTCCATATATATGTGTATATGTGTGAGTGTGTGTGTGTGTGTGTGTGTGTGTGTGTGTGTGTGTGTGTGTGTGTGTGTGTGAGTGAGTGTGGTGTGTGTGAGTGTGTGAGTGAGTGTGGTGTGTGTATATGTGTGTGCGAGTGTGTGAGCCAGTGAGTGAGTGTGTGTGTGTGTGGTGTGTGTGAGTGTGTGAGTGAGTGTGGTGTGTGTATAGGTGTGTGTGAGTGTGTGAGCGAGTGAGTGTGTGTGTGTGTGTGTGTGTGTGCGTGTGTGTGTGTGTATGTGTGTGTGTGTGTGTGTGTGTGTGTGTGTGTGTGTGTGAGCGAGTGAGTGTGTGTGTGTGTGTGTGAGCGAGTGTGTGTGAGCGAGTGTGTGTGTGTGTGTGTGTGAGCGAGTGTGTGTGTGTGTGTGTGTGTGTGTATGTGTGTGTGTGTGTGTGTGTGTGTGTGTGGGTGTGTATGTGTGTGTGTGTGTGTGTGTGTGTGTGTGTGTGAGCGAGTGTGTGTGTGTGTGTGTGTGTGTGTGTGTGTGTGTATGTGTGTGTGTGTTGGTCACTGCATCCTGTTTGCTCTAAAACACTACCGCACAGAGCTGCATGAAGGTGATGTTAGATGTGTGGAAGTTTCCTAAAAGTAGGCTGGAACTTAAAATATCCACTCTGTCTACAGGGACTACTGATGCCTTCTGAGCTACTGAGAAAACACAGTGCTGACCTTTGACCCCACACAAGACCTCTGATGTCTGTGAGCTGATATATTACAGCTATTTTAGGTCAGTTTCAGTTTTATTTAGAACAACATCTGGTCAGAACCAGATGTTGGAGTGATGTAAACTGTTTACACATTAGTTTATTATCAAAAGCGTTTATTTATGTGTCCTTCTTCTCTTCGGGCCGTATTCAGAATCAGCATTCATGCCTCAGGTGTAACTACAGACGAGATGCATCTTAATCAGAGACATCGCTAATCTCGAGGAGTGAGTTTTTAAGGATAAAGTTGTAAATGAAATGAAAGCGCTGCAGTCGAGAGCACGGTCAGATTATCCTTCAAACCAAGGGCACATTTACAGTAGAGCACATCATATTAACACAAACGCTGGCATTATTTTATTAACTAAACAAATTAAAATAAATAATTAAAAGTGTGATAAAATCTCCTACATTCCACACACACACACACACACACACACACACACACACACAGACTCATGATTTCACGGCCTTGATTTAGGATCTTGTGGTTTATTAATTTGTGCATCTGAGTAACTGTCAGAGCACAATAAAAAACATAAAGGGAAAATAATTACTAAAATAAATGATATATAATATAAATAACTACTATACTTTTGGAACAGAATGCATCACACCTTGCATATCCATCCAACTTTCATTACTAGTACACAGGTTCACTAGCTAGCTGTAAGGCTTGAACAGGGTGTCAGGTGATTTTTAATGATGTGTTATACTCAGCTATAGAAAGAAAATTTGTGGTGATGTGATATGTTGAAGTTTGTGATAGATTAAATTCATCTAAAGCTCAAGCATTGTTGACTCAGAAATGAAGACGTGCTTAGAATTACATTTTAAAATTTCATCTTGACAATCTCTGTTTCCCCAGGAAAGAATAAAAGTTATTTCACTCTCACTCCTACTAAACTCACCTCTACTCCGTTACTCACCTGATCGGTGGCACTCGAGCCCTCGGCTGTGTCCCAAACGCAGATCCACAGGGTTGCTGTTGCAGGCTAAACTCAGATCAGTCCTGCAGAAGGATGGAGATGCAGTTTGCACCACCTGTGGAATGTGCTTCTTCCTCTTTTTCGGTAGCTTCTGCTTAGCCATGGCTAGCGAGTAATACATGCCAAAGTTATTGACAATGACTGGAACTGGCATTGCTATTGTTAGCACACCTGCTAGTGCACACAGCGCCCCTACCAGCATCCCTGACCACGTCTGAGGGTACATGTCACCATACCCTAGAGTCGTCATGGTGACCACAGCCCACCAGAACCCGATGGGAATGTTTTTGAACATGGTGTGGTGGCTAGCAGTCGGGTCGTTGGGATTAGCGCCGATCCGCTCTGCGTAGTAGATCATAGTGGCAAAGATAAGGACACCGAGGGCGAGGAAGATGATCAGGAGAAAGAATTCATTGACGCTGGCACGCAGGGTGTGTCCGAGAACCCGCAGTCCGACAAAGTGACGTGTCAACTTGAAGATTCTGAGAATACGTACGAAGCGGACCACTCGAAGGAACCCCAGGACGTCTTTAGCCGCTTTGGATGACAAACCACTCAGTCCGACTTCGAGGTAAAATGGTAAGATGGCTACAAAGTCGATGATGTTCAACACGCTCTTGACAAATTCCAGTTTATCAGGACTGAATGTCACTCGCACCAGGAACTCGAAGGTGAACCAGAGGACGCAGACGCCCTCCACGTATGTGAGCGCTGGATCCGTCTCGATTTCATACTGAGGCACCAAGTCGAGCACACTCTCGTTCCTTAAAGCATCCGTCTTGTTGATGATGGTGTTGAAGGCTTCGTGAGTCTCCAAGCAGAAGGTAGTGATGGAGACCATGATGAAGAACAAAGAGGCGAAAGCCACAAACTGGGGAAAGATAAAAGAGGGGGAAATGGATATGGTTAGATATTGCAGCTACAGTATGAAAGGTCAATGAAACACGCTGACATCCTGTATGTTTCTAATGTTAAAACACTGAAACTCCTCCTTCAACACTAGCCACACCCTTAGTCCTGTCCATTAATACACCTGTGCTCCACCCCCAAACTACATGCCACTTTTATACCTCTGCCCACGAGATGTAGACAGCAGCACACTGAGCAGGGATACACACACTTTTAATAGTGAGTTATGAACATGTGCTGTTGTTTGAATGAGAAGTACAGCATCACAGCAGTTTTAAAATCATAATAAACCTTTGCTGAAAGAGCCGAGTGTGTGTGAGATCAGTGTGAGAGCCAACAGTCGTCTGAAAATTAGCATATAAAAGGCATCTCTCTAACATCACACATGAGCCGGTACAGCAGGGTCGTGGAGAGATGGTGTGTGTGTGTGTGTGTGTGTGTGTGAGTCATACAGCAGCCATCAGCCCACTCATCGGCTTAAAATGATTCACACACACACACACACACACACACACACACACACACACACACACACACACACACACACACGTCAAAACACACACATATGCCCACTCATGTCAAACATACTCCACTACACTCCTCCAGTTAATGCGGTAATTATCACTGCTACTTTCATCCTGACCAGAGCCTGACAGAATATACCTACACACACGCACTTAACACACACACACACACACACACACACACACACACACACACTTGTACACACACTCAGTACCAGGTAGCTGTTGTAGTGCCGAGGATGAAGCAGCTGTACTCTAGTGATCACAGTTAAGGCTGAACACGATGTCATTCACAAACAAGTTTCCACTGAATGTTCTATTTGTATTGATTGCACTATAGAGTAGTTTTTAAACATGTCTCTTATACGAGATATTAGAACCACGGTTTGACCTTCGAACCTTATTCACAATGAAGAGATCATTGCATTATTAACTACGTTATGATTTGAATGGTCATTCCTGGACAGGTGCTGGAGTTTGGAACACTGTCTGTTTGTCTGTCTGTCTGTATGTCTATCTGTCCCTGTCTGTGTATCTGCCTGCTGTCTGTCTGCAGTCCACTGTGAGCTGTACATGTGTAAACAGGCGCTAATTATCTTGTCGCTCTTGTTAGTTTTAGATGTCTCTTGTGCACTCTGCAGTTAGCAAGGCTAATTCGGTGCACGCACACACACACGCACGCACACACACACACACACACACACACACACACACACACACACGCAAACAGGAGCGTCTGATCTCGGCAGGGTGTTAGATCCAAGATGTGGTAACCTTGGTAACACTGTGCGTAAGGCTTCACAGAGTGCAGTGAGGCCATGATGATATCTTTAATATGGGTGAACATAAAACACGGGAACGCCACTATTAGCATGCTAATTAAACACATGCTAATTAAATGGCTAGAGCTCTTTTTATCTACGAGGTTTTATTGTCAGATGATCATCACAGATCTGTTTAAATGTAGATTAAAATGTAGCATAAGGACAATCAAGCTCAGTCTTCACTCTGTCTGATTTGTTTCAATAGATGTAAGTATTGAGTTGTTTAGAGTCTCTCCGAGTATAGACCTCTCCCGTCACAATATAGACCTTTCCCCTCAGAATATAGACCTCTCCCCTCAGAGTACAGACCTCTCCCCTCAGAGTACAGACCTCTCCCCTCAGAGATTAGACCTCTCCCCTCAGAATATAGACCTCTCCCCTCAGAATATAGACCTCTCCCCTCAGAGTATAGACCTCTCCCCTCAGAATATAGACCTCTCCCCTCAGAGTATAGACCTCTCCCCTCAGAGTATAGACCTCTCCCCTCAGAATATAGACCTCTCCCCTCAGAATATAGACCTCTCCCCTCAGAGATTAGACCTCTCCCCTCAGAATATAGACCTCTCCCCTCAGAGTATAGACCTCTCCCCTCAGAGATTAGACCTCTCCCCTCAGAGTATAGACCTCTCCCCTCAGAATATAGACCTCTCCCCTCAGAGTATAGACCTCTCCCCTCAGAATATAGACCTCTCCCCTCAGAATATAGACCTCTCCCCTCAGAGATTAGACCTCTCCCCTCAGAATATAGACCTCTCCCCTCAGAGATTAGACCTCTCCCCTCAGAATATAGACTTCTCCCGTCACAATATAGACCTCTCCCCTCAGAATATAGACCTCTCCCCTCAGAGTATAGACCTCTCCCCTCAGAGTATAGACCTCTCCCCTCAGAATATAGACCTCTCCCCTCAGAATATAGACCTCTCCCCTCAGAGATTAGACCTCTCCCCTCAGAATATAGACCTCTCCCCTCAGAGTACAGACCTCTCCCCTCAGAGATTAGACCTCTCCCCTCAGAGTATAGACCTCTCCCCTCAGAGTATAGACCTCTCCCCTCACAGTATAAATCTCTCCCCTCACAGTATAAATCTCTCCCCTCACAGTATAAATCTCTCCCCTCACAGTATAAATCTCTCCCCTCACAGTATAAATCTCTCCCCTCAGAGTATAGACCTCTCCCCTCAGAATATAGACCTCTCCTCTCCAAGTATAGACCTCTCCCCTCAGAGTATAGACCTCTCCTCTCCGAATATAGACCTCTCCCCTAAGAGATTAGACCTCTCCTCTCCGAGTATAGACCTCTCCTCTCAGAGTATAAATCTCTCCCCTCACAGTATAAATCTCTCCCCTCAGAGTATAGACCTCTCCCCTCAGAGTATAGACCTCTCCTCTCAGAGTATAGACCTCTCCCGTCACAATATAGACCTCTCCCCTCCGAGTATAGACCTCTCCCCTCAGAGTATAGACCTCTCCCCTCAGAGTATAAATCTCTCCCCTCAGAATATAAACTTCTCCCCTCAGAGTATAAACCTTTCTGTTCAGAGTATAGACCTCTCCCCTCAGAGTATAGACCTCTCCCCTCCGAGAATAGACCTCTCCCCTCAGAGTGTAGACCTCTCCCCTCTGAGTACAGACCTTTCCCCATGGAGTATAGACTTCTCCCCTCTGAATACAGACCTCTCCCCATGGAGTATACACTAGCCCCTTCAGAGGATAGACCTCTCCCCTCAGAATAGAGACCTCTTCCCTTAGAGAACATATCGTTCCCTTAAGATGATAGACATCTACCCTTGAAGCATAATCCTCTCAACTTGGACTATAAACCCCTCCCTTCAAAATCATCTCCCCTCAGAGTACTGACCTCTCCCCATAATGTATAGACCTCTTCCCTTCAGAGTATATACCACATTCTACAGAGTATAGAGGTTTCCCTTATGATTATAGATTGCTCCTTTCCTTACAGACTTTTCCCTTCTGAGGGTAAAGATCTGATTTCAGAGTATAGCTATCTACTCACAGTGTATAGATCCCTGCCTCAGAGTATAGACATCATCTCAGAGTGTAGACCCTTCCTATTTGAGTCTAGGCCTTTACTCAGACTATAGACATCCCATCTATAAAACTCTCCTGTCACAGTCTAGACGTTTCCCTTTTGAGTATATACTTACTTAGAGTATAGAATTTTCCTATCAGAGTATTGAGCTTTCTTTTCTAAATATAGATTTCTCCTATCCTATAATTAAAGCTTCTTCTTCTTCTTTTCCAGAGTTTAGACCTCTCCTCTCACAGTATAGACCTCTCCCACAACAGTGTGGTTTAAGCTCTATCCCAAATGCACTAAGGTCTGTGCAGAATACCACAGCATGCTGTGAATGAGAGGACCAGAGTCCTGATCTCACCTACAACACCACCAAGAACTGCTGGAGATGGAAGATCAGTTCATGGGCATTCACATTACCTAGAGGTTGGAGTCTAAAACAACAGCACTGCTGAGTACCCAAGGGCCTGGGGCAGGTTATAGATCATTAACACCAGCTCCACTTCTGTTATGACTTCCACAGTGTAGTCGGAATTAGACAGCTACTCAGTGTGTGTGTGAACAAGCTGGTGAAGAGACATGTTGTGGGAACAGCCCTGATCAGAGCACTGTCTACTGAAATCCCCCTCCCCTCAGAAATCTGCACTAAGACTGATTACTGCCCCAGTACTCTTTAGAACTGACCTGTTTGTTTCTGTTCTTTTGAGACAAGAGAGAAGTTTTAAAAGTAAAAAGATGTGTAAATTCAGGGTAGCAGTCTGGAGGTACTGAGAGAGAGAGAGAGAGAGAGAATATACTTGCGTGCCTGTGCACTCATGTTGTGTGTGCAGTGCTGTATTTAGCACAGATGCTAATTGCAGCAAATACAGACCTTTTTCCTGAATTGGTGACTCACTGCCCAATTTGACTATATATATATATATATGTGTGTGTGTGTGTGTGTGTGTGTGTATGTGTGTGTCTGTGTGTGTCTGTGTGTGCGTGTCCGTGTCTGTGTGTCTGTGTGTGTATGCGTCTGTGTTTTTGTGTGTATGTTTCACCTCATGCCAAATCTCTCAGAACTCCCAGTGCTGTACATATGGTACCCACACAAGACATGTATTCACACTCACACACACACGCACACACACACAATTACAAGATGTACTAAAGAGTTTAGTTTCAGGTTGGATGGTGTGTGTGCGTGTGTGTGTGTGTGTGTGTGTGTGTGTGTCTTCCTCAGGTGTTTCAGGATGTCATTTCACTAATGATTTCACACTCTTAAGAATAGAAGGTGTGCGACCTATACACACTCCTTGGGTGAAAACTCTAAGTAGGTCACTAGATGTGTGTGTGTGTGTGTGTGTGTGTGTGTGTGTGTGTGTGTGTGTGTGTGTGTGTGTGTGTGTGTGAAATCATTCTCATGTTTGTGGGAACACACTGCAAAACACACACACACACACACACACACACACACACACACACACACACACACTCAGGAGTGCCGTCATATCAGAAAAGCCCGCTGTCATTCTGCTACAGCAGCTACAGTGCCTAGAGCATTAGTCATAAGAGAAAGGCGAATACTAAACCAGACGAGGTACGCAGAAGTGACTAAAATAACCCACATGAAACAAAAACAATGAGGTATAAGTAACAAAAATAACACTGAGATATAAAACATGACATGCTGAATAATAAACAAAGGAATAGTAAAAAAATATTAAATATGACCTCAAACAATAATCGCTATCAAAAATCACCCCCCTCCCCCCACACATCTGTAACAAAATGACCCCCCTGCACCCTCCCCCCCTACACATCTGTAACAACATGACCCTCCTGCACCCTCCCCCATACATCTGTAAAAAATGACCCCCCTGCACCCTCCCCCCAACACATCTGTAACAAAATGACCCTCCTGCACCCTCCCCCCCGCACATCTGTAACAAAAAGACCCCCCTGCACCCTCCCTCAACACATCTGTAACAAAAATGACCCCCTCTCCGCAACTAGGGCTGCACAATTAATGGAATATCGATCAGGATTACGATTTTGATTGCCCACGATTAAATGAACATGATCGACTGCGATAATGACGTTTAAAGTTCATCCTCCGCTCATAGAAAACTCCACTGCAGATCAAATCAAGCTAAACTCACAGCCAATCACCATAGAGCGGCACAGGGCTGACGTCAATTTGAAGTGCCAAAACCCCGAAACGGGGTTAGCATTTTATCCCTTGAGCTGCCAGCTTCACTTCAAGCTCCAGAGCAAGGGGAAATCATGACATTAACATGATGCTAAATGGCACTACTGAGGTTGTCGGGGACATTAATCATCATCACATCGAACGGGAAAAACTTTGCAGATAAACTCAGGGCTAAATTTAGCGAGTGACCTGTTCGTAGTTGTATAATACAATCGGAATAAAAACTACAGGAAGTCCAAAATACATCTACACCGTGCAACAGTTACTTTCATACTGCTTTTCATCTCCTCAGTCAACCGAACAAGTGTGTAAATACTGCAGAGAAGCCATTATGATGAAGAGAGTAACTCTGTACATCATCTGCTTCAACTTCCCGATCTCACAACCGCCATCTTTTATTGATCCCACAAAATAACCTGAACTTTCACCTGTTCGTGTAGACACAGCGGTGCCGGGTGGAGTAAATTAATAATAATGTTAACACTACAAGGTGGGTTTAATTCAAACTTCTTTATTAAATAATTCCTCACCAATCATAATCAAGAGTAAGAACTGTTCAGTCTGTAAACATACAGTACACTGCAGCTCTCCTTCACTAACTCTAATTCTCTTCATTTAAACTCATGGTTGCCAGATATCACTAGAAAAGTCAACTCCAATTTCCACGTTTTGATTTAAATCCCCCAAAACACAATATTATCAGCAGACATGACGAACAAAAAACAAAACAAAAATAAAACTACTATGTGCTCATCTAATATAAAATAATAGATATTATAATAACTTCATAAAATATGAATAAAATGAGAAATGAAATGATGTTTAATTACTCCGGGTTGCATTTAATATCAGTTTGACATTAAGCGTAGTTCGCTATTTCCTTAGAAAGCTATTAGTCTTTTTCCTAATATGGATCATTTTTGTGTTAGTCTACTTTTAATTAGGACTCTTTATTGTTTAAGATATTTAAAAATAAATATTTTACGCTGTTTATTTATCAATTAACCAACAGTATCTCAGTGCTATTATTTTAATTCCGTTAACAGTGACCATGAGCAGAGAGCTTACATTTAACTGTTTATGATAAACCTCCTGATTAAAGTTTAAATAAAAAAGATTGGTATCTGGATCGGTATCGGCTGTAAAAATCCTGATCGGGTCATCAGTAATGAAGACCATTAAACTAAAGCGCGGTGCGTCTGACGGGTAAATGAACTCAATCACATCCTACATGAGATTATTCAGATATCTACACAATACACACAGAGCGGGTCGAGAACTGACTCCAGCCCAGAACCATGACAGTGGAAATGTCTAATAGTGCAGCTTTAAATATATTTAAGAGGAGCAGACTTCAAACACTGAACATTGAGGTGTATTGTATTTGTTTACACGGTAAACAGGTTAACGGTTGTTTTGTGCATACAGTCTGTAAAATGAACTGAAAATATTAGATTTAGTTTATCAGAAGGTAAATTAATGTGTCATGGCTCACACCGTGTTCCCAAATTCTGTCATAATTGACCAGCTCAAGTTTTCTGATGGCGACTTGTGTGTTATATTGTGGCATGAGAAAACATAATAAATGTGAAAGTGCAATAAAAATATGTTGTCACTAAAATCAATGAATAATCGTGATAAATAATTGAGATCTCAATATTGATCAAAATAAACTGGATTATCATTTTGGCCAATCGTGCAGCCCTACCCCAACACATCTGTAACAAAAATGACTCACACCAAACTATAACAAGGTAGAAGTATCAGAAATGTCTAAATAAATAAATAAAAATTTCCCACCGTCAAATAGTAAATAAAGTATTAGTAACAAACATGACCGACTTCAAACAGTAGATTAAGTAAACAATCATTACGATACACACACACACACACACACACACACACACACACATACACACACACCATTATACTGTCTGTCCCTGAGAGTGAATCCGTATAAACACAGAAGGGTTTTGTTTGTGTGTGTGTGTGTGTGTGTGTGTGTGTGTGTGTGTGTGTGTGTGTGTGTGTGTGTGTGTGTATGTGTGTGTGTGCTAGAAGGATGAGAGCTGAGGAAATGACAGGAGATGCAAATAAATACAGATGGAGAAGAACTGACACTGAATACAAACAACACACACACACACACACACACACACACACACACACACACACACCATGTGATGGATTTACTCTCTGGCTGTTTGTCTGCTCTGAGCTCCACACATGTATAAATAGAATATGAGACATTCTCAGAGCTGGTCTCAATAATTCAGTGTTACTTTAGCACTCAGAGGAAGGGGGAGAGAGAGAAAGTGTGTGAGATAGAGACAGACAGACAAAAAGTGAGACGGACATAGAAAGTGAAAAAGAGACAGAAAGTGAGAGGGAGACAGAAAGTGTGTGAGAGAGAGAGACAGAAAGTGAAAGAGAGAAAGTGAGAGAGAGAAAGTGAGAGAAAGTGTGAGAGAGAGACAAACAGAGACAGAAAGTGAAAGAGAGACAGAATGTCTGAGAGAGAGAGACAGAGACAGACAGACAGAAAGTGAGACAGACATAGAGAAACAGAAAGTGAGAGAGACAGAAAGTGTGTGAGAGAAAGATAGAGACAGACAGACAGAAAGTGAGACAGACCTAGAGAGACAGAAAGTGAGAGAGACATAGAGAGACAGAAAGTGAGACAGAAAGTGAGAGAGAGACAGAAAGTGAGTCAAACCTAGAGAGACAGAAAGTGAGACAGACATAGAGAGACAGAAAGTGAGAGAGACATAGAGAGACAGAAAGTGAGAGAGAGACAGAAAGTGAGAGAGACAGAAAGTGTGTGAGATAGAGACAGACAGACAGAAAGTGAAACAGAGAGAGAGACTTTATGACCTTATGTGCGCTTTGTTAGCAACTAGTCTAAAAAACCTTATCTACATGTTTTCAGTTCAACATGAAAGAAATGGAAGGTTAGATTAATAAACCAATCATATCATCCGTTATTTAAACTAAACCCTCATTTGCACAGCATGACTTTTCAAACATTTCCACATTGCCGTTCATTATATGGAACTCATGTTCCAGTTTAATCCGTGACTCTATTAGAGCTTTAAATAAGTTCACAATGTTGATGTTTCTGGAGATTCCAAATGGCTACTTTCGGGAATATTTACAACCTAAACGAGCATTGCTTTAGAAAAAGGTGACCCGAGGTTGTTGATTATTCTGTACACTGTGTTGAAAAGAGGATCCAGTCTGTGGCAGTCACAGAAGCAGTGGAACACAGTGTCTGGTAGTCCACAGAACCTGCAGAGGGAGAGTCCATGAGGTTACACTTAAACAGGAAGGTATTGGTTGGCATTGCAGAGTGGAGAACTCGCCGCTGTAGGTCTCCAGTTCGCTTTGGTAGGGGACTCATAGAGCACCCTTCACTTAAGGGGACTGAGATGGAGGAATGGATAGGTGTGTTCTCCACTCTCACTTATCCTGGTCAGTAAGATCTCCCACCTTGGCTACTCCTGCTGAGATGAAAGCAGTGATCTCGCTTCTGGACTCAGTTTGTTCAGGGAGCCAGGTGTTATAGAAAATGGTTCGTTCAGACCATAATGATCTTTCCGTTGCATTCTAAGCTGAGCCCAGATTTTAAAAACTGTTCCATAAAGTGACTGATAGGCACGGTCTTTGTGGCATTATTGGACATTAAAATCATCTGCCTGTCGAGTCAGGACAGCAGTTTCTGAGCAGTTTGTAGTCTCAGGGCCTTCACCTTGGACAGGAGATGGATCAGGCTCTGCCCACCTTCACACACTGGTAAATTCAGTGAGCCTGATGGTAGCCAGTGGTGACAAAGTCCCCAAAGCACTTCTGAAGTTGATGTAAGAGTTCCAGAGGTGGATTCAATTCATTTTGATTTTATTTGTATAGCACTTTTAACAATGGACATTGTCTCAAAGCAGCTTTACAGAAACATATAACATATATGGAGTCTGTTTTGTTGAACTAGTCCACTGTTCACTAAAGGAGACCTGAGTGTAAAACTGCATGTGATAATTGCAGTCCCAAGGGCATAGCACCAACTGTAGTTCCAGCACCATAGCGCTACTGTGCTTGTGAAATTGAGGTCCAAAATCATTTCCATGGTACTTCAGGCAGTATAATCCTCAGCAATCTACAGGCTGCACTGTTTGGGGTCATCCTCAGTAACAGAATGTAGCCTCCAGTTGATGAGAGCTCCATCCAGAGGTAGGGCCTCAGGATGGATCAGGCAGGTCCGGAGAGTAGAAAGGATGAGGATCACTGGCATCTCCATAAAATCATGTGTGGCTCAGTAGAAGGAGAGAGGGAGAGGGAGGTAAAGAGAGGGAGAGATTGTTAGGTAAGGCTGTGCTTAGTGTAACAGAAAGTCTAGTCATGGTAGGCTTGAGTAAACAAATACGTTTTAAGCCTACACTTAAACACTGAGACTATGTCTGAGTCCCGAACACTAATTGGAAGGCTGTTCCATAACTGTGGGGCTTTGAAGGAGAAAGCTCTTCCCCCTGCTGTAGCCTTCACTATTCCAGGTACCAACAAATAGCCTGCAGTTTTTGATCGAAGTAGGTGTGGCAGATCGAGTACTGTCAGACAATGTCACAGCATTAAGGTAGCCAAGTTGTTTACACTAGGTCCCTGCCCCTATAGGCTGTAATTGAATCCATCTCCATTTATTTAGCTTTTGTAGAAACTTATCAGTCAACCCATCCTAGTTCTGCTGCATGTATTGATCTGTGCCAAAGAAGTATCCTCAGTCCCTCTTTGTTCCATGAATACTGCTGTGGGAGGTGAGGTATATTTCCCTCCTGCCACTGACCTAAGAGCAAAGTTTTGTTCCGGTCATCGAGGCCAGAACACACGTGACTGAGGTCATCCTCAGATCTTATTATCACCATCACATCGTCAGCATATGCTGTGAGCTTAATTGTGGTCACGTCAGATAAGTCAGGGCTTAACGCTGAAAACCCTTTCAGATTTTCTCACAGGCGTCTTAGCAGGGGCTCAGTGGAGAGAGTGTACAGCAGTGCGGTCAGGCTACAGCCTTGACGACACCTTTGTGCATTAGAAAAGTTCTTGTTAGTGTTCTTTTTATTTTCAGCATACTGTACACATGAGTGTACAGCAGCTTAATCCACGAGATGAAGTGTCCACCAATAGCAAAAGCTATTAGGGTTTTAAAAGGATAACCATGGTCCACCCGGTCAAACGCCTTCTCTTGATCTAGTGACACTAGTCCCATCTCTACCTTATATAGCTTATATAGCTTATGGAGCAGTGGTAGCTCAGTGGTTAAGGTGTTGGGCTACTGCTCAGAAACTCGTGAGTTCAAACCTCAGAATCGCCAAACTACCACTGTTGGGCCCTTGAGCAAGGCCCTTAACCCTCAACTGCTCAGATGTATAAATGAAATAAATGTAAGTCGCTCTGGATAAGAGCATCTGCCAAATGCCATAAAATGTAAATATAGCTCTGTGAGGTGTAACAGGTCTCGCACTAGAAAAAGGTTGTTGAATATCGAGCGTTCTGGGATGCAGTATGACTGGTCTTCATGTACTATTGTGGCTAAAAACCTTTTAAGGCGGTTTGTTAATGCCTTTGAAAAGATTTATAATCTGTCCCAAGGAGAGAGACAGGATGCCAATTCTTCAAGCTGCCAAGGTCTCCTTTTTGGGTAACAGAGTGATTACAGCTCTCCTACAGCTGAGGGATAAGACTTTGGATTCTATACATTTGAGTATAACAAAGTGCAGATCTGGGACAATCAAAGACCAGAAAGAGAGAGGCAGACAGAGAGACGGGGAGACACGGGCAGACAGAGAGACAGACAGAGAGAAGGGGAGACACGGGCAGACAGAGAGAGACAGAGGAAGAGAGAGACAGACAGCGAGACAGGGAGTATTTTGGGAGAGAAGACAGACTGTATTCAGCAGGCCGCTCAGTACGTGTCCTCCTGCCACTATACGAGAGAGAGAGACGGACTCTTCATCACCATTAACACAGTGCAGCTCTACTGACACCGATCCTCTTATTTACCTTTCCATCTCTTAACCCCGTCCTCTTTTCCCTCATTAGTTTACAATGTCTTCTTTTCTTCTCTGTGTACGTGCCCATATATGTTTATTTTATTAATTAATTTATTTTAATGTTGTAAATGTGTTAAAATATAATAAATGTGTATTAATCAATGCTTTGGCAACATTGTGGTATAACAGTCATGCCAATAAAGCTCATATGAATTTGAATTTGAGAGATAGACAGAGAGAGAGAGAGAGAGAGAGAGAGAGAGACAGACAGACAGAAAGTGAGACAGAGAGCGAGAGAGACAGAATGTGAGACAGAGAGAGAGACAGAAAGTGAGAGAGAGATTTTCTGGGTAATGAGAGTGTTTTAAATTCTGGTGTTTTGCTGGTTGTCAGATCCTTATCATGTTCCTGGCAACTACAGAACACACAGAGAGAGAGAGAGAGAGAGAGAGAGAGAGAGAGAGAGAGAGAGAGAGAGGAGTGTGTTTAGCAGGGTTTTCAACTCTTTCTGTTCTTTGAACAACCCAAGGCTGAGGAAGCAGCGGTTGCTATGGCGACCGTGTTAGGATGTAAAGCCTGATTAATAATAATATACTTCTGCAGCTGTGAATCGTCCAGCACTCAGCGCTAACTCACTGACAAACTCTCTGCAACTATTTTGTGATTATTTTAGAAGGGAATCATTCAAATGAAACATTGTTATAGGTTTTTTTTTGCTTGTGAATTTAATACCTTAATGTAATACCTGCCCTTCTGAAGTATTCATCAGTAAAGTGATTTTCAG
>NC_030434.2:27825681-27843181 GCF_001660625.3 Ictalurus punctatus
TTACTTCACATGGATTACTACACTGTACAAAAAGGCACAAATGGGGCTTTCCTTTCACAACGATTCTCTTCATTTTGCAGTTGGGGTTAATGTGCTCATCATTAACCAGTCTTCCAAGAGTGCCATCATCCCTTGCAGAATCAATACTGAATTTGAACAAAACAGAAAATATTTAGTGACCAACAAGCATAAAATCTTTAAATAATAGTCATATTTTAATTGTATAGTTGTAGAATTAAAAATCTACAAAGATTCTTCCTCTTTAAAGTAATAATTCTTCACAGAAACCTGGCGGTAGACCAGGTGGGGTGGGCGGGCGGGGTAGGCCTTGTGTAGTGGGTAGGCACAGTAGACCAGTCCAGGCAGGTGGGGTAGGATGTGTGTAGTGGGTAGGGGCAGTAGACCAGGCTGGGTGGGTGGGTAGGGTAGGGGTGGTAGACCAGGAGGTACAGGTGGGCGGGTGTGATAGGCTGGGTGGGACGGGTGGGCGTAGTGGGCCATGTGGGACGGGCGGGCGGAATGGGCCGCGTAGGATGAGCGGTCTGTGTGGGTGGGTTTTGGGTGAGGTGGGTGGGTGTGGTAGGTTGGGGGAGGGGGTGGTAGGTAGGTAGGTGGGTAGGTTGGATGAACCTCTTGTCTAGCACAAAAGGCACACTAAATCCAAAATTTTTTACTCCACTTAGAGCACAATTCTTAACTAGAGAAATGACGAAAAATGCTCGGTAAAATCCTTCTACTCATTTAGAAGTACCGTACGAGCATCAGCGTGGTCAATGCCTTTGAATAAATTCAAGTACATAATAAATAAATAAATAAATAAATAAATGCATTTTAGTGCCAAAAGTCAAGTTTCTGGTGATAATCAGAGCAGCAGGTGGTGTTTTCACGAATGCACAGAGATGGTCAGGTCATGACTCCAGACCCCTGCAGTGTCAGTCGCACTGGTTGATGCTGAAGATGGAGACGGATCAGGGTCTGAATCAGGAGAGTTTGCGTCTCTATCAGTTTCGGTTTCAACATCGCCTGAACTTTCACTGCTGTCTCTATCTAGAATCCTCGCTCTCGCCTGTGTGACTGTGTATGATTTCTCTTTTTCACTGTTTTAGATGTACCTGTGTTCACTGTAGGTGTGACTTTAGCTGGAACACGATTAGCTTTTCGCTTTGGCATTTTTAGTTCACTTCTACTAGTGCACCAATATTCACGCTTGGCTCTTCATCGTAATGACGGCGTAATAACGTAATCACGCCGTGACGTCATGATGTCATCAACCTTCAGGGTCAAAAAATAATAATTAAATAAGTAAGGAATCGTAGCAGAGTAATGCCGGTACACCGGCCTTACGGGGAAAACGTTTACACTGTAAATCCTCTATATCGGCCGTACAGGGATTTGGCATCGACGACCAAGCCGGTATATCGTCCTTACGGGAATAGATCAAAGACGAGCAATCCGGTTTTTCGGCCTTACGGGGTAAGAGGGTTAACAGTAAAACACAATAAGATTAATGTTATTAAAATTTATACATTTACACATACTGCCTTTGCCAAGAGACGTTTTGTGTGTGTGTGTGTGTGTGTGTGTGTGTGTGTGTGTGTGTGTGTGTGTGTGTGTGTGTGTGCGTTACATATTGTCACAAATGTTAACATTGTCCCAAATGTAATGTTTTATAATAAAATTACAGTTTGCTATGAAGTCTATGCATTTTTTTCTAATATTTCAAGATTTAAAGATTCTTTATTTGACACATAGAGGATTATATACAGTATATAACTTGCAGTGAAATGAAAACCTGGCCTACTCCACTTTAGACTGTGCATTAAATACTACATTTAAATTAAAAAAAACAACAGAATGAATAGAAATAATAATAATAATAATAATAATAATAATAATAATAATAATAATAATAATAATAATAAGATAAGGTAAGATAAGATATAAGAAATATGAAATATACATACAGGAATGTGCAGAAAGGGATGTAGAAAATGTGCAGTAGTTATGTGCCGTAACAATGCAAAGTGCAGTGTAGGGAATGTCGGTGGAGTGCAGAGGGACTGTAGAGTCTTTATGGAGTTCTTTATGGCGGACATGTCAGTGTTGAGGAGTCTGATGGCCTGAGGGAAGAAGCTCCTCCTGAGCCTCTTGGAGAAGTTCAACAAAACAGACTTCCTGTAGAAACTGTAATGAACTTCCTGCTTACACAACTGCACTATTTGAGCATGTAGTATTATCACATTTATAGAAGGGGTGTATTTATTTATAATCGCTCTATCCGGTGTCACCCAGATGAGGATGGGCTCCTTTTGACTCTGGTTCCTCTCCAGGTTTCTTCCTCATATCGTCTCAGGGAGTTTTTCCTCACCACCGTCGCCTCTGGCTGCTCATTAGGGATAAATTCATACATTTAACATCTATATCCTGAGTGTATATATTTCTGTACCGCTGCTCTGGGGGTTAGGGTTAGGTTTAGGGTCAAGGCTAGGGTTAGGTTTAGGGTTAGGGTCAGGGTTAGGGTTAGGCTTAAGGTCAAGGTTAGGGTCAGGGTTAGGGTGAATTGAAAAGGCGGCCTTGTCATTGTTGGAGATGAGGCCCATAACCACTGCGTCATCGGCAAACTTGATCCCTGTGAGAGCTGTGAGAGGACATGCAGTCATGTGTGTAGAGAGAGTAGAGCAAGGGGCTCAGGACACAAACTTTTGGGGCTTTAGTGCTCAGGGTGATGATGTTGGAGGTAAACTGGCCCACTCTCACTACCTGGGGCCTACCTGTGAGGAAGTCCAGGACCCAGTCACAGACAGGAGCATTAAGGCCGAGGTCCCTGAGCGTGGAGCCCAGCCTGTGTGGGACTACAGTACTGAAGGCTGAGTTATAGTCTATAAACAGCAGCCTCCCTTTGTTTTTGTAGGTATGGGTGATGGTGGTGTGTAGGACAAGAGATTGCATCCTCAGTAGACGTATTGGGGCAGTAGGTGAACTGAAGTGGGTCTATGGCATCAGGGACGGAGGAGTAGATGGAGTTTTTGATAAGCCTCAGAAAAACCTTCATGACAAGCAATGTTAAGATTACAGGACGATAGTCAAGAGGGCTTATTGTTCTTTGGCACAGGCATGACAACAAATTTTTTAAAAGCAGGTGGGGACCACACACTCAGCTAGGGACTCTGTGAAGATAGAAGTGAACAAACCAGCTAGCTGATCAGCGCAGGATCTGAAGGATCACATGGCCGGAAATGCCGTCAGGGCCAGCTGCTTTCCTGAGGTTCACATGCTTCAGAGCCCTCCGAACCTTGTCCTCTGAGACGGTGATTGCGCTCTCATCATGAACAGAGCTGATTCTTTCTGTAGTGCTAGTCAGCAGGCTAATGGACAATGGAGGCATGGTCCGATTTACCAAAAGCCGGTAGCAAGGTAGCTTTATAGCCATTCCTAAACTGAGAATGACAGTGGTCCGGTGTGTTTGCCTGTCTAGTTGGTCAGGAGATGTGTTGATAAAAGTACAGCTTTAATAAAGACCCCAGTCACAATGAAGGCAGTGTCTGGAGGTTTGTTTACAAGCACACTGTGGAGCTTAGACAGAGCCATGCTTGTGTCCTGAGGTGAGTTGCACACAGCAGTTGCGATGACCGATGTAAACTCACAGGGCAGGTAGAATGGACAGCACATCACAGTCAGATGTTCCAGATGAGGCGAGCAGGATCGCATGGTACAGTGTGGTAATGTTTCTGGGGTCGCATTGTCAGGTGTTGTTGACCATGAAACAAACCCCTCCACCTCTGGATTTACTCGCCTCCAGTGTTCTGTCCATAGAATGGTGAAGTTATCGGATGGCATTACAGTTGGGTCCGGTACCAAGTGGGTCAGCCATGTTTCAGACAGACAGGGTATTTTACAGTCCCTGATGTTCTGTTGGAATTTTATCCTGGCTCTGAGATATAGTTTTTCAACAAAAGTATGAGATCTATTATTGCATTAGACCTATACAACTCACATATTATATATCGTATTTACACACATGCTATAGTTGTAGACATTTTTATCATATAGGTACAATTATATTTTTAACATTTTTGTTTTAAGTTAAATTACTATGTGATGATTTAGATTACATGTTTCACACATATCATCACAGATATGTTTATTTAAGTGATGTGTGTAAGTTGTGTTATATCAGACAGTGCTGTGTTAATTAAAGATATTATATTGACAATTTGGTAGCAATTTAATGGGGTTTTTTTAATCCTATTGCCCATGTTAATCCACTTGGCCTTCCTATCTGACCACCCACTGCCATTAGCAGGGGAATAAAACCCCACCCACTCCAATTAGCATAGTAATAAAACCCCACCCACTGCCATTAGCATGGAATAAAACCCCACCCACTCCCATTAACATGGGAATAAAACCCCACCTACTCCCATTAGCATGGGAATAAAACCACACCCACTCAATTAGCATGGGAATAAAACCACACCCACTCCAATTATCTGGTAATAAAACCCCACACAGTCTCATTAGCATGGAATAAAACCCCACACACTCTCATTAACATGGAATAAAACCCCACCCACTCCAATTAGCATGGGAATAAAACCCCACCCACTCTCAAGACTTTCTTTTTTTTGATGTCCTGCAGGATTTCAGTGTTGATGCACAAATCTAGACACCACATCTGTAGAGTATTTAACAGCACTATGTATTTTTGCTCCATCTGCTGCTCATTAGTGCTATTACACCATTATAGTGATGATTTTGCATATTATTCAGCATTACATATTATATTTTTATGAGTCAGAGCATGCCATATAAGCTTATACAAATATAAAGTAGAAATAATGTAGTAGGTAATATATACAGGGGAACCTGTTTGTTTTGACGTTTTGATTAATCATGCATACAAACACAGATTCACCCAAACTGGGCAGTTCAAGGTTAGAAAATTCACCTGGTCTTGTTCCAGTCTTGACCTGTTCAGTTTGGGCGAGTCTGTGCCCAAGATCATGTTCTTGGCTGACAGGAATGGTCCTGATGTGGTCTTCTGCTGTTGTAGGTCATCCACCTGAAGGTTCAATGTTTTGTGCATGCTGAGATGCTTTTCTGCTCACCACAGTGGTAAAGAGTGATTATCTGAGTTACTATAGACTTCCTGTCAGCTTGGATTAATCTGGCCATTTCCTCTGACCTCTCTTATCAATGAGGCATTTCCAACCGCACAACTGTCATTCATTCAGTGTTCTTTGTTTTTTGCACCACTCTGTGTAAACTCTAGAGACTGCTGTGTGTGAAAATCCCCGGACATCAGCAGTTATAGAAATACTCAAAGTAGTCCGTCTGGCACAAACACCCACGCCACGGTTAAAGTCACACTTTAGAGATCAGTCTTTTTCTTCATTCTGATGTTTGATGTGAACATTAACTGAAGCGCTTGACCTGTACCTGCATGATTTTATACACTGTTCTGCTGCTACATGATTGGCTGATTGGCTAACTGCATAAATGTGCACGGTAAAGGTCAGTGTAAAGGTCAGTGTAAAGGTCAGTGTTACACAGGTATAGGGAAACAATTGGTGCTCAACTGCTTTCTTGGCTTCTCAGAGAGTTTCTCTGCACTATGGTGTCTGTCTTGGGTGCAAAGTGAAGAAAGAATCTTGTACAATGACAGATCACTATTGGTGTGTCATGTGTTTAATTATAGTCAGGACAAAGAGACTAATACTGCATCAGAGACTGGTCTAGAACAAGCTCTGTCACTGATGAGCTATCATACTTCAGTGTAGTTGATAATGTCACACCTGATATCATGTATGGTATTTTGGAAGGTATTGTCCCTCTCGAGTCACGTTGGCTTGGATACGCTAAATTACAGGTGGAGGAGTTTTAATTTGGACTCACTGATGGGTGTAAGAGACCCACTGTCTTATGACTGGCACAAACGTGGTGCTATGATAGACTTATTACACGCTGAAACCTAAACACCATTCAGCGGTTCACTGTCCAGATGCGATTAGCAAGATGGGGCTCCTTTTCATTCCTTGTTAAGCAATGTCATTAAAACAATGGAATACAGGCACCAGATGATGCTGAGCTTTTAATTATTGGCAAGCAAGCTGTTCAGCAAAGATACTGAGATTGATTCTGACCAATTTCAAGTCTGGAATCAGTCGAGGGTGATGAAGATATAGTCAGTGGAAGTTAATAGATCTGAGATGGACAGCGGTTGGTTTATGTTGTAATTACTTGACACTAGTGAAGGCATTTAGTGCGAGTGATCTACATGACTTCCATCCAAACACATAGAGATCTATTTTTGTCTGATTTAATGACTTTATGTTTCTTAAACAACTCATAATACAGGCATAATATATAATATAGGCTATTTATATTTTGTCTGTAACCCTAAATAAGATGTACATATGTTAATATCAGATTTATAAAACAAAGTTATGTTTAAATGTGTGCATGCAAATAAATGTTATTTTAGTGTTTTAAAAGGAAGTATTTTTAAAATAATTAATTAAATAGTTAATTAATGCATTGTATGATTGTTTGATTACTTAATAATAATAATAATAATAATAATAATAATAATAAGAAGAAGAAGAAGAAGAAGAAGAAGAAGAAGAAGAAGAAGAACTGAACAGTTGGGTTGACCCCTTAGCTATTGGGTTAAAAATGATCCAACTGTTCAGTTATTATTATTATTATTATTATTATTATTATTATTATTATTATTATATCATTTTTAGTGAGTAGTAGTACTTACACACACAAAAATGATAAATAAAAAATGTAAACAATTCACCTAACATCATATCAAATTATAAATAATAGTTTAAGCATTTTATTGTTACATCAAATATAGAAAGATACAAATATATTAAAGTTATGCAATAACTACTTTTAATTTCATGCAATAATCTTTTTTTTTTCTTTTAAAATGCAGGTGGAAGCTTTATACTCAGCCCAAGCTCTTCTTTAGTATCTGTAGAATAATAATTTCATATTTATCAATATTATAACGGTTCATTATTATTTTCACTCCTTTTAAAGTCCAGTGCAGCAGCAAACTACAAAACTGCAGACATGGATGAACACGATGTCAAGAAAAGAAATAAAACAAGCTGGTCTTCATCCATACATACCTCATGCACATTAGAGGTGGTGAGGAGCAGAAACTGATATCTTTCCTCCACTAGGGGGCAGTATGGGTCAGTGCTGAGTTCTGTTCTCCCTCTATTCTTGTCACATTCAAGTCCTGGACTATAGTACAATCACTGTGTCACTAGGGGGCAGTAGAGGTCTGTTACTACAACACTGCCCAAGCTCCTATGCTCAGTTACCTCCGAGTGAAAAACAGTACAACTTATCGGAGTTTATATTTTTACTTCCTGTTTGACCTTTTTTGTACTGCTGCTGTTTTATTTAATGTATAATATTTAATGTGTCACTTAAAAAATGTAAAATATGTGAAATATGAAAATGCTAAAAATGAAAATGTCCATGCTTATTAATATTAATTTTACACTCGTTAATATTTATACACATTTATACACATTTATACACAACCACAACCTCACCGTACAGCTCGGCTCACTCCCACTCATGCCAACCAGGACGGCCAGGAACCTTGGGGTGATTCTTGATGACAGCTTGACCTTTACAGACCACATCTCAACAACTGCACGGTCCTGTAGGTTCATCCTGTACAACATCAAGAAAATCCGACCCTACGTCACCGAACAGGCTACACAGATTCTAGTCCAGGCTCTTGTTATCTGTAAACTGGACCATTGCAACTCACTACTCTCGGGCCTCCCAGCAGCTCCATCAAACCCCTTCAGATGATTCAGAATGCTAGAGCGCCTCGTCTTCAACCAGCCCAAGAGAACCCATGTCACACCCCTCTTTATCTCCCTCCACTGGCTTCCTGTAGCCGCCCGCATCAAATTCAAGGCCTTGATGCTCACCTACAAGACCTTGTCAGGAACAGCGCCCCCTACCTCAACTCTCTCCTGAAGGCCTACGTTCCCTCACGCAATCTGCGATCGATGAGCGACCGACGTTTAGTAGTTCCCACTCAGCGTGGCGCAAGATCCCTTTCCAGAACCTTCACACTAACTGTTCCTCAGTGCTGGAATGAACTTCCAACCTCAATCCGGACCGCAGAATCTCTCACCATCTTCAAAAAACAGCTAAAGACCCACCTCTTCCGTCAACACCTAACCAACCTATAAAAAAAAAAAAAATACATTTAAAAAAAAAAAAAAAAACATTATATATATTTGAACTTTCCACCTCTACTCTGTGCACTTTGCTTCTTCTGGAACTCAATTAATGGATGCTGTAGCCTTCACTATTCCAGGTACCAACAAATATCCTGCACCTTTTGATCTAAGTAGGCGTGGTGGCTCATAAAAGACCAAAAGTTTCTCAGGTACTGTGGTGCGAGACCATTTAGTGCTTTATAGGTTAATAATAGTATTTTATAATCAATGTGAGATTTCACTGGGAGCCAATGCAGTGTGGATAAGATCGGGGTGATGTGTCGTATCTTCTGGTTCTAGTTAGGACTCTAGCAGCTGCATTCTGGACTAAATGGAGTTTGTTTATGCTCCTACTGGAACATCCAGACAGTAAGGCATTACAGTAATCTAATCTAGAGGTGACGAAAGCATGAACTAGTATTTCCACATCATGTAGTGACAATATGTTTCTTATCTTAGAAATATTTCTGAGATGAAAGAAGGCTATCCTAGTAATATTATCTACATGAGCATCAGATGATAGACTGGAGTCAATAATCACTCCAAGGTCTTTTACTGCTGCACATGATGAAACAGAAAGACCATCCAGAGTTACTGTGAGATCAGAAAGATTACTTCTAGCTACACGTGGTCCTAACACAAGTTCTTCTGTCTTATAATAATTAAGTAAGAGGAAGTTAATAAACGTCCAGTGTCTAATGTCTTTTACACAATCCACAAGTTTACTAAGCTGCTGTCTGTCCTCTGGCTTCGCTGAAACATACAGCTGTGTATCATCAGCATAACAGTGGAAGCTAATTCCATGTTTACAAATAATTTGACCCAGAGGTAACATATATAAAGTAAAGAGCAGTGGGCCTAAAACAGAACCCTGTGGAACACCAAATTTAACCTCAGTATGTGTGAAGAAGTCACCGTTTACATCTACGAACTGATAACGATCGGTCAGATAAGACCTGAGCCAGGAGAGGACTGTTCCCTTAATACCAACAACATTTTCTAATCTGTCAAGGAGAATAGTGTGATCTATAGTATCAAAAGCTGCACTAAGGTCGAGTAACACAAGCAGCGAGACACAACCCTGATCAGGGGTCAGTAGAAGGTCATTTAGTAATTTAACTAACGCTGTCTCTGTGTTATGCTGAGGTCTAAATCCTGACTGATACATTTCATGAATGTTGTTCCTGTGTAAGTACGAGCAGAGCTGCTGTGTACAACCTTTTCTAAGATCTTGGAGATAAAGGAGAGATTTGATATCGGTCTATAGCTGGACAGTTGAGAGGGGTCAAGATCAGGGTTTTAATCAGGAGTTTAATAACTGATAGTTTAAATGATTTAGGTACATAACCAGTGCTAAAGGAAATATTGATTATTTTTATTCCCAATTCCCACCCACCAGTCAGCTCTCCCCTATCATACGTCAGCTTGCAACCTGGGAGAGATAAGGTTAACATGTGCTTCCTCCAAGTCATGTGAAGCCAACTAATTACATCTTTTAATACTACTGCTCATGCTGCATTAACGGGGGTTTCCTCACACTCAGACGAAAGCGCTATCCAACCCCTTTGGCATGCAGGAGCCCACGGTTGGCTAGTGTTGCTGTGATTTGTAGGAAGAGAGAGTATGCCCCTTTTTGTTCTCTTGGACTCCCAGCCACAGCTGGCTTTGAGTTCTTCAGGATACAAACTCGCAATCTCCGGACCATCAGGTGAACCAGAGACTGATCTAGGCAGGATTTTTAACAGTACTGTCACATCACAGTACTTCATTGGTATAACACCTGATGAAACCAAAGAAATAATATTATTACATGAAAGCTTCCTAGACTTTCAGAGAGCTGACGGGTAGCATGGCTGAGCAACTTGATTATAAAATACTAGAATATCGTAGCAACATGGTCTTTCAGGAGTGTTGCGGTGCTACCGTTATGAGTGGCAAGCACTCAGGATCTAAGAAATGGCGAAGTATGCATTTTATGTGCACTGTAATGGTCATTGTTTAAACCTTGTCATTGTGCATAGTGTCATGTTCTTCAGAAGCTTTGTTCCTTATGGTCAGGATCAAATGTACACATAAAATGGCTTGAAATTCAGAAGGAAAGGAAACCTCAAAGACTAAGTGATACAAATCTTCATTTGGTTTCTAGTTACCTTCAATAAAATTCTTGGCCAGTCCAAGTTCTTGCTTGAGATGCTGCATTGCCCCTCATAGGATCTAGAAGCAGCTGTCCATCACGTTAAACCATTACATGACACACTGCAGCAGTACAGGAATTAGGTCTTTTTGTGGAAGTGTGGAAAGAGATGGACGAAACTGCTGAACAATTTTAAATGTGAAAAATGTTTGAAAACGATTGTAAAGAGGCAGCAGAAGATGAACATGGGGCTGCATAGATACACAATCACTACCTCAACTGGTGATGGTAGAGCTCCACTCCATTACAGGTGAACTGCACATTATGAAGGGAACCCAAGCACTTAACCCACAAAGGAGTACTGTTTTGCACGTGGAAAGATTTTTGAGTCAGATGCTGATGATTTGACACATGAGCTGTCTCCGATCAAGAGAGTTTTGGACAGGAAAGAAAAAGCAGAATGCAGAGGTGGAGTACTCATCCTTGTGTTTGTAGTATTTCTTGAACCATTCAAGCAGGTATTCCCTCCTTGCCACGAGTCTTTTGATATGAATGAATTTGTGACACATTTTAGCAGCAACTATTAAAAAAAACAGAATTGTGCCACATCGTGTCTGGGTTTTGCTCACATTTAGAGAGTTGTGATGTCATGAGCTTCTTTGAAGTCATGTGACTTGCAAGTAGGGAAAAGTATTCTCCATCATAGCTGTGAATAATGTATCACTTTATTAATTGTAATTTCTTGAATTGGAAATTAATTAAACCAAATACGTTTGTGAAATTGAATAATGTTAAAGAGGAAAATCTATTACATTATACAAGAATACGGGGCGGCTGTGGATCAGGTGGTAGAGCGGGTTGTCCACTAATTGTAGAGTTGGCAGTTCGATTCCTGGCTCACATGAATCCAGATGCCGAAGTGTCGTTGGGCAAGACACTGAACCCCACACTGGTCCCGATGGCAAGCTAGCGCCTTGCATGGTAGCTCTGCTAACATTGGTGTGTGTGAATGGATGAATGAGTGTTGGCTACTGCTCCTCAGCGTTGGCTATGGCCCCTCAGCATTTAGTTTTGGCCCCTCAGCGTTGGCTACGGCCCCTCAGCATTGAGCGTTGACCCCTCAGCATTGAGTACGGCCCCTCAGCGTTGAGTGTTGGTCCCTCAGCGTTGAGTACGGCCCCTCAGCGTTGAGTGTTGGCCCCTCAGCGTTGAGTGTTGGCCCCTCACCGTTGAGTGTTGGCCCCTCACCGTTGAGTGTTGGCCCCTCACCGTTGAGTGTTGGCCCCTCAGCGTTGAGTCTTGGCCCCTCAGAGTTGGCTATGGCCCCTGAGCATTGAGTGCTGGCCCCTCAGGGTTGAGTGTTGGCCCCTCAGGGTTGAGTGTTGGCCCCTCAGAGTTGAGTGCTGTCCCCTCAGGGTTGAGTGTTGGCCCCTCAGCGTTGAGTGTTGGCCCCTCAGCGTTGGCTCTGGCCCCTCAGCGTTGAGTCTTGGCCCCTCAGAGTTGGCTATGGCCCCTGAGCATTGAGTGCTGGCCCCTCAGGGTTGAGTGTTGGCCCCTCAGGGTTGAGTGTTGGCCCCTCAGCGTTGAGTGCTGGCACCTCAGCGTTGAGTGCTGGCACCTCAGAGTTGAGTGTTAGCCCCTCAGCATTGGCTATGGCCCCTCAATGTTGAGTACGGCCCCTCAGCGTTGGGTAAGGCTCCGCCCCTGGAGCGAATGCTTTTCTGTTTCCAAATGTAGAACCGAACAAAGGGTTCTAGAGCTGTGCAGAAACATAGCTGTCTTTTAAATGTATAAAAATAACTTTTAAAAGTGCTGTTTCATCTGTAATAATGTTATTTTATTTAAGGCCTCAAACATCTCTAAAAATAAAATCACTCAGAACCAGAACTAAATAAAAAAGCAAAAGACAGACACACCGAGTAAAAATAGAGTATTAAGGTGTAAATGTTCCCTGTACGATAATCTTCTGCCATCACACATTCTTCCAGATTATTATTTTTATTACGCTATTATGTTTAATTGCATAATGCTCATGGTATATCAGCATTAGCGTACAGGATAAAGAAACTAGTTAATGTTAGCAAAAAACAAATCGCTAGCTAATGCTAGTTATATTACCCAAACAAAATTAACTAGCAAATGTTAGTGTAAATCCTCAAACATAAATATAGCTAGTTAACCGATATTAGTGAAAATCCCCCAAACAAAAACTAGCTAGCTAACGTTAGAGAATAGCAGAGAGCTAGTCAGTTGCTTTGGCGTCCACGTCAATGATGATGAATGAAGATTATAGAAGTAAAATGAAAGTGAATATCGACATTAATCACGCAAAGGTTCTGCTCCGTTACACAGTAGGGTCATTAACGAAACTAAAACAACACAGCAGTGAACGCGCGCCAACACACACTCATCATCACTGCAACTAACACAGAATACAGAAGATTAAAGTCACACTGAGGAGAATTTAAGGATAAATAATTTCAACACAAATAAACTGATCAATCAGCCATAACATTAAAACCACCCGCCTAATATCCTGTAGGTCGCCATTATGCCTCCAAAACAGCTCTGAGGCGTCGAAGCATGGACTCCACAAGACCTCTGAAGGTGTGGTGTGGTGTCTGACACCAAGATGTCAGCAGCTGTAAGATGTGAGGTGTAAGTCCTGTAAGATGTGAGGTGGGGACTTGTTTGTCCAGAACATTCCACAGACGCTAGATCGGATTGAGATCTGGGGAATTCGGAGGCCGAGTTAACACCTTGAACTCTTTGTCACGTTCCTCAAACCGTTCCTGAACAGTTTTTACAGTGTGTCAGGAAGCATTATCCTGCTGAAAGAGACCACTGGCCACCACTAGGGAACGCCGTTACCAGGAAGAGGTGTACTCAGGCTGCAACAATGTTTAGGTAGGTGGTACGAGTCAAAGTAACATCCACATGAATACAGGACCCAAGGTTTCCCAGTAGAACATAGCCCAGAGCATCACACTGCCTCCACCAGCTCGCCTTCTTCCCGTAGTGCATCCATCCCCAGGTAAGCGATGCGCACACACACCCCACATGATGTAAAAGAAAACCTGATTCATCAGACCAGGACAACAACTTCACCGGTTGTCCTTCCTTGGACCATTTTTGGTAGGTACTAACCACTGCATATCGGGAACACCCCACAAGACCCTGACCAGACGTCTAGACATCACAATCTGGCCCGTGTCAAAGTCACTCAGATCCTTACTCTTGCCAATTTTACCTGCTTCCAACACGTCCACTTCAATATCTGACTGCTCACCTGCTGCCTAATAAATAAACTCCCCCCGACAGGTGCCACGGTATGGAGAAAACGTTCTTCACCTCACCTGTCAGTGGTTTTAACGTTATGGCTGATCAGTGTATATGAACTAATAATAAATGAAACACGTCCGTATTCTTTAGCATGCATTTAACTAAAATAAGAACGTGATGAGGTAGCGTAAAATCGGCTAATCATTTCATCTCATGATTGTCATTCACTTACATGCAATTTCTCAATAATTTAAAAAAGTCGTACATGCAGAGCTGAAACTGCACATGCACACATGGCTAATCAGCCAAACAAACCCAGCATGGAGCATAAAAAATATCATACATTTAAATTCTGTGATTTAAAAAGTTTGAAACATTTTTAAATAAACAGCTAAAAAAATAAATAAAGAATAAATACATAAATGAAGCTGATGTTCTGTAAGGCCTATGAATCCCCACCCACAACACTTCCTGACCACGCCCAGTCTTGTCTCCACTTTATCCACTTGCTCTTTACACATCATAGCCACACCCAGACGTTCTTAAAATGTTACTGGCTCACACCTACCTGAATTTAATTTTAAAAAATTTAAAAACAACACAATCTTTGGTGCTTGGACCCCAAAATATGTAACAATCCGAAGTAAGTCTAAAGTCCCGCCTCCAAATAATATGAAATATGAAATTTCAGGCCACGCCCATTCTCATTCGACCATGGGTCACCATAAGCCACACCCACTTCCCCACCCTGCTCATGATATGCCACACCCATATTCTCCAGCACCGTGATATGAATGTGGGCAGCAGGATTAAAGTGAGGCTAAACCGGTGGTCATAAGCTTCCAATAACTGTTAGCTATGCTAGCCTTGTAGATCGAGCAGAAAATGTCTTTTTATCTCAATAACAATCGTATCTTTAATCAAGACGACAATCTTCATCTTCTTAAATGAAACATAATCGACCTCAGTGTTAGTGAGTTTAGCTAAAGCTAGCTAGCATGTAACGAGATAGCTAGCAAGTGTAAAACAAAAGACTTTGAAATGATCAAATAATAAAGTGCAATAAAATTCTTCTGCTCCTGAATCTGCAATATAATTACAAAAATCACAAGTTCAATGTAAAATAAAGCATATATTTTAGCATTTATCGTGCAGCTTGCTCTTTCACACGTTACACAATAAACCTTTTCTTTCATTTAAGCACTTCGTGTCAATATAAAAAAAAGATTTTTAAAAACTCAATTAAAAGGTGATAAAATGATGCAAAACATTACACATCACCGTATCAGCTCTAACAGCATGTCACATTCAATAAATAAAAAAATAAACATAAAAGGTCAACATAAAATGGTCTAATCGTGTCTGTTGCGTCTGCGAAGCCCCGCCCCCAACTCGTCCGGGCATATTTTAGCCATGCCCTCTTCTTCATCCGTGTTGTCGCCCTGCTCTTCATTATACAAATCCACATCATGCTCCTCTGTAGCCACGCCCACTTCATCATGCTCCTCTTTCATCTCCTCGTCACGTTCAGTAGCCCCGCCCACTCCATCTTCACGCTCCTCCTCCAGAAACGGCATGCTGAAATCGCTCTCCTCTCCGCCGTTTGTCTGTTGTTTGGTGCTTGTTTCCGTGCCGAGGGTTTCCATGGTGCTCAGCGACTCGATGAGGTTGTCAAGGTTACGCTCACACGACGCCTCTGAAACGCACAAACAGGAAGCGGGGTCAACGTCTCGACCAATCAGAGGTGATGTGTTCTGTTTTCTTCACAAGAACGCACTCTCACACAGAACAGAGTGCAAACACACTGTCTCTCTCTCTCACATACACACACTCTCACACACACACACACTCACACAGTTAAACTAAATTAAAGACGTATCTGAGGTGTGTGAGATAATGGTTTGATTGTGTGTATGAATTAACGCTGTGTGATGTAGAGAATCTTTTTGGTGGTTTGAGGTTAGAACCGCGCTGAGGCGCAGGAGAACCCATCTGGCTTCCTTTCACACCTCCGTGGTCACAGTAACCCAAAAGCACAGCTGGAATTTGGATAAATATCATACGGATATTATTGTTCTTATCTAGGGCTGGGCGATATATCCAGATCGCGATAAATAATTACACCATACACTGCTCTGACATCGTTCCTATGGTAACGTATATTCGAAAATGTATTAACCCTTTGAAGTCTTAAAAAGGATTTAAACGTTTTGCCATAGATATTATTTTGCTATATTAACCCATCATAAATGTTTTGAACTTCAGCTTTAAGAATATTTGATTATTTTCTCAAGATAAGATACTGTACTGATGTAAGTGCTTCCACACCCACAAATAAGATAAACATATTAAAGACTCACATTTGTATTTAATAAATAAGAAAACAAGCTAGATGAAATGTTTTTTAAAGTAATTTATTTCAACATCATAAATGCAAAATATAAACTTTAGAAGTGAAAAACCAATAACTCTAGTGAAGTATTTACAAATAAAACAGATCAGTCACAGACGTTTCCTCAGTGTGATCCGTCCTCTAATCTCAGTGTCCTGCTAGCTGTTAGCCGTGCCATTGCTCACAGCCAGTCCTGAGCCACATCACAGGCCTTGTCCATCAGCGCTGTATAGACATAGGAATAACAAAATATATAAATATTTACATTTTATATTGTACACACACACACACACACACACACACACACAGATTGACAGTGTTAATTTTTATTTCTTTTGCACTCAAAGATGTTTACAAATGACCAGCCACTTTCCTTGTAAAATGTGAATAAAGAGTGTGTGTACGTGTGTGTACATGTACTTGTGTGTGTACAAGTTTACGTGTGTGTGTATGAACATGTGCGTGTACTTGTATATACGTGTGTGTACGTGTTTGCGTATACTAGGGCTGCACAATTAATGGAATATCGATCACGATTGTGATTTTGACTGTCAACGATTAAATGAACATGATCGACTGCGATGTTGACGTTTAATGTTCATCCTCCGCTAATAGAAAACTCCGCTGCAGATCAATTCAAGTGCTTCCTACACTTACAGCCAATCACCATAGAGCGGCACGGGGATGACGTCATTTTGTAGTGCCAAAACCCAGAAATAGAGATAGCATTTTAGCGCTCGAGCTACCAGTTTCACTTCGAGTTCCAGCACTTTGCCCGAGGGGAAATCATGACATTAAAAGATGCTAAATGGCACTACTGAGGTTGTCGGGGAAATTAAACGTCATCACGCCAACCGTGCGACCATTTCACTCGCATTAGCAACTGAAAAGTACTTTGTGCGACTGTGAATAAATGTTTTTTCGCACCGGTGCGAGTGACCTGTTCGTAGTTGTATAATACAATCGGAATAAAAACTACAGGAAGTCCAAAATACATCTACACCGTGCAACAGTTACTTTCATACTGCTTTTCATCTCCTCAGTCAACCGAACAAGTGTGTAAATACTGCAGAGAAGCCATTATGATGAAGAGAGTAACTCTGTACATCATCTGCTTCAACTTCCCGATCTCACAACCGCCATCTTTTATTGATCCCACAAAATAACCTGAACTTTCACCTGTTCATGTAGACACAGCGGTGCCGGGTGGAGTAAATTAATAATAATGTTAACACTACAAGGTGGGTTTAATTCAAACTTCTTTATTAAATAATTCCTCACCAATCATAATCAAGAGTAAGAACTGTTCAGTCTGTAAACATACAGTACATTGCCGTTCTCTCTCTTCACAAACTCTAATAGACAGTGCATTCACTTCATTTAAACTCAGGGTTGCCAGATTTCACCAGAACAATCATCTCCAGT
>NC_030434.2:27848181-27893181 GCF_001660625.3 Ictalurus punctatus
CCCTCTCTTTCTGTCTCCCTCCCTCTCTTTCTGTCTCCATCTCTCTCTTTCTGTCTCCCTCTCTCTCTTTCTGTCTCCCTCTCTCTCTTTCTGTCTCCCTCTCTCTCTTTCTGTCTCCATCTCTCTCTTTCTGTCTCTCTCCCTCTCTTTCTGTCTCCATCCCTCTCTTTCTGTCTCCCTCTCTCTCTTTCTGTCTCCATCTCTCTCTTTCTGTCTCCATCCCTCTCGTTCTGTCTCCATCCCTCTCGTTCTGTCTCTCCCTCTCTTTCTGTCTCTCTCCCTCTCGTTCTGTCTCTCCCTCTCTTTCTGTCTCTCTCCCTCTCTTTCTGTCTCTCTCCCTCTCGTTCTGTCTCCCTCTCTCTCTTTCTGTCTCTCCCTCTCTTTCTGTCTCCCTCCCTCTCTTTCTGTCTCCCTCCCTCTCGTTCTGTCTCCCTCCCTCTCGTTCTGTCTCCATCTCTCTTTCTGTCTCTCTCTCCCTCTCTTTCTGTCCCTCTCCCTCTCTTTCTGTCTCTCTCTCTTTCTGTCTCCATCTCTTTCTGTCTCCATCTCTTTCTGTCTCCCTGTCTCTCTTGCTGTCTCCCTGTCTCTCTTGCTGTCTCCCTCTCTCTCTTTCTGTCTCCATCTCTCTCTTTCTGTCTCCATCTCTCTGTCTCTCCCTCTCTGTCTCTCTCTCCATTACTCTCTCTCTCTCTCTGCGCATGCGTGGTGGAGGAGTGAGTGTGGTGTGTAGAGCATGTGAGAGCGGTTTGGCGTCTTGCCAAAGTTTTTCGCGAGTTTGCTTTTCTTGTTTTTCTTTCATTAATTTATTGAATATCTAGTTAGTGGGATAGCGGTGGTTGGTGAAAGTTGAGAGCGGGAGAGAGTGAGCGGGACGCGTCAGGTGTGTACCGGGGAACGGAGAACAGGGGGAGGAGGTTCTGCTGGCGGTGGGAGAGCAGGTCGGGAGTGAGAACATCTACTCCGCCTCCCGAATGAACAAAGCGGTGGTGACTTTCCTAAAGAAAGAAAGATTCGCCAACACGCTGTGTGAAAGTGGAATATGGCTGAAAGGTGTCACGCTACACGTCACCCCTCTTTCTGCCCCTGCGACGTGGGCCGTTGTTTCTAACGTCCCCCTTCATTAAAGACGAGGTGATCATGAAGGAGCTGGCCCGCTTCGGGAAGTTCCCCAGTCCCATGACGGACATCTGCTCGGCTGTAAGAACTCCGCGGTGAAACACGTCCTGTCTTTCCGCAGACAGGTTTATATGTTTATCAACAACCGAGAACAAACGCTGGACATAAACTGTAAGTGTAAACACAGTAACAGCAGCTACACCGTCTTCGCCACCACCGAACGCCCGAGGTGTTTCGGGTGTGGGGAGATCGGGCATAAACGGCTGAGCTGCCCACGCGGAGCGGTGCAGCCGGGGAGCTCCGGGGGAGACACGGCCGGGGTACAGCAGCAGCAGCGCGGAGACAGCCAGCGGGGGGACACCGGAGAACAGGAGCCTGGGGCAGAGGAGGTAACGACACACAGAGGTCACAGCAGGAAGAGGTCAGTGACGAACACAACACTACCACTCGTGCACCCAGTCACAGCACTGATACCCGCGCCCATTATAGTAATAAAAACAACACCGCAGACGGCGTCCATAACAAACCCTACACCGCTATCGCTGTCGGAGACGGTGACTCCACACAACCGCAACAGAAGAACCCCCAGGACAAGAACATCGTGAACAACGAAGATGACCAGGAAACAACAAGGGAGGAGATGGACAAGGTGGAGGAATCGTTTAAACAACCACAACACAGTGTCGAGATGTTGGAGGACTCGGGCCCAGAGTGCAGCGCAGGAGCTACAGGAGAGGAACCCCCACAGACACGGAGGAGGACGACGTCACCCCGGATCAACCACACACTCATTTAACTGTCCAGAACAACCTGAACAGCTCTACACCACAGAGCAGATCAACCGGGTTCTAGAACCGACGAAAGGAAAGCGCAATATCTCACTGACAAAACTCTTCCCGGACAGGAGAAACGTCATCAGATCTGTACAGCACACCCTGGGCGTGATGTCACCAAGGAGACGCTACAGAGGACGCGGACAGCATCCGCAAGAGGGGAACTGACGTGTGTTGACCTTTTCATTTAGAAATGGATGCGCAGTGAATTGGGATTAAATGACTACAACGGACTGGCAATCTCTCCGTCTCTCTCCGTCTCTCTCTCCGTCTCTCTCCGTCTCTCTCTCCGTCTCTCTCCGTCTCTCTCTCCGTCTCTCTCCTTCTCTCTCTGTCTCTCTTTCCGTCTCTCTCTCCGTCACTCTCTGTCTCTCTCTCAGTCACTCTCTGTCTCTCTCTCCATCACTCTCTGTCTCTCTTTCCGTCTCTCTCTGTCTCTCTCCATCTCTCTCCGTCTCTCTCCGTCTCTCTCTGTCTCTCTCTGTCTCTCTCCGTCACTCTCTGTCTCTCTCTGTCTCTCTTTCCGTCACTCTCTGTCTCTCTCCGTCTCTCTCTCTCCGTCACTCTCTCCGTCACTCTCTGTCTCTCTTTCCATCTCTCTCCGTCTCTCTCCGTCTCTCTCCGTCTCTCTCCGTCTCTCTCTCCGTCACTCTCTGTCTCTCTCCGTCTCTCTCTCCGTCACTCTCTCCGTCTCTCTCCGTCACTCTCTGTCTCTCTTTCCATCTCTCTCTGTCTCTCTTTCCATCTCTCTCTGTCTCTCTTTCCATCTCTCTCTGTCTCTCTTTCCATCTCTCTCTGTCTCTCTTTCCGTCACTCTCCGTCTCTCTCTCCGTCACTCTCTCCGTCACTCTCTCCGTCACTCTCTCCGTCACTCTCTGTCTCTCTCTCCGTCTCTCTCCGTCTCTCTCCGTCTCTCTCTCTCTCTATCTCTGTCTCTCTCACTCTCTGTCTGTCTCTGTCTGTCTCTCATTCTCTCTCTGTCTCTGTCTCTTTGTCTGTCTCTCTCCGTCTCTCTCTGTGTGTCTCTCTCTCTGTCTGTCTCTCATTCTCTCTCTCTCTGTCTGTCTCTCTCTCTCTCTTTGTCTGTCTCTCATTCTCTCTCTCTCTGTCTGTCTCTCTCCGTCTCTCTCTGTGTCTCTCTCTCTTTGTCTGTCTCTCTCTGTCTCTCTCTCTCTCTCTCTGTCTGTCTCTCATTCTCTCTCTCTCTTTGTCTGTCTCTCTCCGTCTCTCTCTCTTTGTCTGTCTCTCTCCATCTCTCTCTGACTCTCTCTCTCCTTGTCTGTCTCTCATTCTCTCTCTGTCTCTCTGTCTGTCTCTCTCTTTCTCTGTCTGTCTCTCTCCATGTCTCTCTCTCTTTGTCTGTCTCTCATTCTCTCTCTCTCTTTGTCTGTCTCTCATTCTCTCTCTGTATCTCTGTCTCTCTCTCTTTCTGAAAGAAAAAGATAAGCATATGAGACGATCGATGATTCATTTCATTTCCGGATATGTACGTGTAGATGTGGTGAAGAACACAGCACCTCTGGTGGAACACCACCCAACATTCAAATGAGCAAAAGTATTGGAACGGGCTCTTAATATTTGGTTGAATTTCCCTTGCTGTTGCAGACCATGTCTGAGAGGGGTGTGGCTTATGGGGGAATGACTGAGAATGGAAGGCGTGTCTGAGAGGGGTGTGGCTTATGGGGGAATGACTGAGAATGGAAGGCATGTCTGAGAGGGGTGTGGCTTATGGGGGAATGACTAAGAATGGAAGGCGTGTCTGAGAGGGGTGTGGCTTATGGGGGAATGACTGAGAATGGAAGGTGTGTCTGAGAGGGGTGTGGCTTATGGGGGAATGACTGAGAATGGAAGGCGTGTCTGAGAGGGGTGTGGCTTATGGGGGAATGACTGAGAATGGAAGGCGTGTCTGAGAGGGGTGTGGTTTATGGGGGAATGACAGAATGGAAGGCGTGTCTGAGAGGGGTGTGGCTTATGGGGGAATGACTGAGAATGGAAGGCGTGTCTGAGAGGGGTGTGGTTTATGGGGGAATGACTGAGAATATAAGGCGTGTCTGAGAGGGGTGTGGCTTAGGGGGGAATGACTGAGAATGGAAGGCGTGTCTGAGAGGGGTGTGGTTTATGGGGGAATGACTGAGAATATAAGGCGTGTCTGAGAGGGGTGTGGCTTAGGGGGGAATGACAGAGTGGAGGGCGCCAACACACACACACACACCGACACTCCGTAACACACACACACACACACCGACACTCCGTAACACACACACGCACACACACACACCGACACTCCGTAACACACACACACCGACACTCCGTAACACACACACACCGACACTCCGTAACACACACACACACACACACACACACACACACACACACACACACACACACACACACACCGACACTCCGTAACACACACACGCACACACCGACACTCCATAACACACACACGCACACACCGACACTCCATAACACAGACACACACACCGACACTCCGTAACACACACACACACACACACACACACCGACACTCCGTAACACACACACACACACACACCGACACTCCGTAACACACACACACACACACACCGACACTCCGTAACACACACACACACACACACCGACACTCCGTAACACACACACACACACACACACACCGACACTCCGTAACACACACACACCGACACTCCGTAACACACACACACCGACACTCCGTAACACACACACACCGACACTCCGTAACACACACACACCGACACTCCGTAACACACACACACCGACACTCCGTAACACACACACACACACACACACACCGACACTCCGTAACACACACACACCGACACTCCGTAACACACACACACCGACACTCCGTAACACACACACACACACACACACCGACACTCCGTAACACACACACACACACACACACACACCGACACTCCGTAACACACACACACACACACACACACACCGACACTCCGTAACACACACACACACACACACACACACACACACACACACACACACAGA
Source organism: Ictalurus punctatus (assembly GCF_001660625.3). NCBI lineage: Eukaryota > Metazoa > Chordata > Actinopteri > Siluriformes > Ictaluridae > Ictalurus > Ictalurus punctatus. The sequence goes on from NC_030434.2 coordinate 27,853,158, forward strand.
CACTCCGTAACACACACACACACACACACACACACACACCGACACTCCGTAACACACACACACACACACACCGACACTCCGTAACACACACACACACACACACCGACACTCCGTAACACACACACACACACACACACCGACACTCCGTAACACACACACACACACACACCGACACTCCGTAACACACACACACACACACACAGACACTCCGTAACACACACACACACACACAGACACTCCGTAACACACACACACACACACAGACACTCCGTAACACACACACACACACACAGACACTCCGTAACACACACACACACACACAGACACTCCGTAACACACACACACACACACAGACACTCCGTAACACACACACACACACACACAGACACTCCGTAACACACACACACACACACACAGACACTCCGTAACACACACACACACACACACACCGACACTCCGTAACACACACACACACACACACACCGACACTCCGTAACACACACACACCGACACTCCGTAACACACACACACCGACACTCCGTAACACACACACACCGACACTTCGTAACACACACACACCGACACTCCGTAACACACACACACCGACACTCCGTAACACACACACACCGACACTCCGTAACACACACACACCGACACTTCGTAACACACACACACTGACACTTCGTAACACACACACACACACACACACACACACACACACACACACTGACACTTCGTAACACACACACACCGACACTCCGTAACACACACACACTGACACTTCGTAACACACACACACTGACACTTCGTAACACACACACACACACACACACACACACACACACACACACACACACACTGACACTTCGTAACACACACACACTGACACTTCGTAACACACACACACTGACACACACTGACACTCTGTAACACACACACACACAGACACACACTGACACTCTGTAACACACACACACACAGACACACACTGACACTCTGTAACACACACACACACAGACACACACTGACACTCTGTAACACACACACACACAGACACACTGACACTCTGTAACACACACACACAGACACACTGACACTCCGTAACACACACACTGACACTTCGTAACACACACACACCGACACTTCGTAACACACACACACACACCGACACTTCGTAACACACACACACACACACAGACACACACTGACACTCTGTAACACACACACACACAGACACACTGACACTCTGTAACACACACACACACAGACACACTGACACTCTGTAACACACACACACAGACACACTGACACTTCGTAACACACACACTGACACTGACACTTCGTAACACACACACTGACACTGACACTTCGTAACACACACACTGACACTTCGTAACACACACACACAGACACACTGACACTCTGTAACACACACACACAGACACACTGACACTCTGTAACACACACACACAGACACACTGACACTTCGTAACACACACACTGACACTGACACTTCGTAACACACACACACTGACACTTCGTAACACACACACACAGACACACTGACACTCTGTAACACACACACACAGACACACTGACACTCTGTAACACACACACACAGACACACTGACACTCTGTAACACACACACACAGACACACTGACACTTCGTAACACACACACTGACACTGACACTTCGTAACACACACACTGACACTGACACTTCGTAACACACACACACTGACACTTCGTAACACACACACACAGACACACTGACACTCTGTAACACACACACACAGACACACTGACACTCTGTAACACACACACACAGACACACTGACACTTCGTAACACACACACTGACACTGACACTTCGTAACACACACACTGACACTGACACTTCGTAACACACACACTGACACTGACACTTCGTAACACACACACACTGACACTCTGTAACACACACACACAGACACACTGACACTTCGTAACACACACACCGACACTTCGTAACACACACACACACACCGACACTTCGTAACACACACACACACACCGACACTTCGTAACACACACACACACACCGACACTTCGTAACACACACACACACACACCGACACTTCGTAACACACACACACACACAGACACTTCGTAACACACACACACACAGACACTTCGTAACACACACACACACACAGACACTTCGTAACACACACAGACACTTCGTAACACACACACACACACTTCGTAACACACACACACACACTTCGTAACACACACACACACACACTTCGTAACACACACACACACACACTTCGTAACACACACACACTTCGTAACACACACACACACACACTTCGTAACACACACACACACACACAGACACTTCGTAACACACACACACACACAGACACTTCGTAACACACACACACACACACACACAGACACTTCGTAACACACACACACACACACACACACACCGACACTTCGTAACACACACACACACACACACACACACACACACCGACACTTCGTAACACACACACACACACACCGACACTTCGTAACACACACACACACACACCGACACTTCGTAACACACACACACACACACCGACACTTCGTAACACACACACACACACACCCCGACACTTCGTAACACACACACACCGACACTTCGTGTAACACACACACACACACACACCGACACTTCGCAACCCACACACACACCGACACTTCGTAACACACACACACACACACACACACACACACACACACACACACCGACACTTCGTAACACACACACACACACCGACACTTCGCAACACACCCACACACACCCCAACACTTCGTAACACACACACACACCGACACTTCGCAACACACCCACACACACCCCAACACTTCGTAACACACACACACACCGACACTTCGCAACACACACACACACACCCCAACACTTCGTAACACACACACACACCGACACTTCGCAACACACACACACACACACCGACACTTCGTAACACACACACACCCCCCCAACACTTCGTAACACACCCACACACACACACCGACACTTCGCAACACACACACACACACACACACACACACACACACACACACCGACACTTCGTAACACACACACACACCCACCGACACTTCGTAACACACACACACACACACACCGACACTTCGTAACACACACACACACAGACACTTCATAACACACACACACACACACACCGACACTTCGTAACACACACACACACACACTGACACTTCATAACACACACACACACACACACCGACACTTCGTAACACACACACACACACACACACACACACCGACACTTCGTAACACACACACACACACCAACACTTCGTGTAACACACACACACACACCGACACTTCCTAACACAAACCGACACTTCGTAACACACACAAACACCTCAACACTTCGTAACACACACACACACACACACACACACAGACACTTCGTAACACACACACACACCCCGACACTTCGTAACACACACACACACCCCGACACTTCGTAACACACACACACACCCCGACACTTCGTAACACACACACACACACCGACACTTCGTAACACACACACACACACACCGACACTTCGTAACACACACACACACACACCGACACTTCGTAACACACACACACACCGACACTTCGTAACACACACACACACACCGACACTTCGCAACACACACACACACACCGACACTTCGTAACACACACACACACACACACACACACACACACACACACACCGACACTTCGCAACACACACACCGACACTTCGCAACACACACACCGACACTTCGTAACACACCCACACACACACACCGACACTTCGCAACACACACACACACACACACACACACACACACAGACACTTCGTAACACACACACACACACACACACACACTTCGTAACACACACACACACACACACACACACACACACACACACCGACACTTCGTAACACACACACACACACACAGACACAGACACTTCGTAACACACACACACACACACCGACACTTCGTAACACACACACACACACACCGACACTTCGTAACACACACACACACACACACACACACCGACACTTCGTAACACACACACACACACACACACACACACACACACACACACCGACACTTCGTAACACACACACACACACACACACACACACACACACACAGACACTTCGTAACACACACACACACACACACACACACACACAGACAGACACTTTGTAACACACACACACACACACAGACACTTCGTAACACACACACACACACACACAGACACTTCGTAACACACACACACACACACACACACACACACACACACACACACACACACACCGACACTTCGTAACACACACACACACACACACACACACACACCGACACTTCGTAACACACACACACACACACACACACACACACACACACAGACACTTCGTAACACACACACACACACACACACACACACACAGACAGACACTTTGTAACACACACACACACACACAGACACTTCGTAACACACACACACACACACACAGACACTTCGTAACACACACACACACACACACACACACACACACACACACACACCGACACTTCGTAACACACACACACCGACACTTCGTAACTAACACACACCGACACTTCGTAACTAACACACACCGACACTTCGTAACTAACACACACACACACACACACACACACACACACACCGACACTTCGTAACACACACACACACCGACACTTCGTAACACACACACACACACACACACACACACACACACACCGACACTTCGTAACACACACACACACACCGACACTTCGTAACTAACACACACACACACACACACACACACACACACACACACACACACCGACACTTCGTAACACACACACACACACACCGACACTTCGTAACACACACACACACCGACACTTCGTAACTAACACACACACACACACACACACACACACACACACACACACACACACACACTTTGTAACACACTTTGTAACACACACTGTAACACACTCTCACCTTTCCGGAAGCGCGGATCGAGAGCCTTGTTGTCTCGCGCGCTGCCGCCAGTGAAGAAGCGCGGGAAGATGACGAAGAGGCAGATCGCGGCGGTGAAGAGCAGCACGAGCTGCTGAGAGGAGGACAGAACCATGACGCGCGCGCTGCTCCACCACCACCACTACTATTACACTCCGCGAGAGGAGCCGAGCAGCTGCCACACAACAACTTCCACTTCCACTTCCGCTTCCGCTTTCTCTCTCTCTCTTTCTCTTCCCCCCCCCCCCCACCGTCTCCCGGCACGCGCTCAATGAGGAACGACAACAACCGCGTCACCACTACCGCCCTCTACCGCAGCGGAGACAGACATTATCTGGGTGATGGCTCCTCTGTACATTTCTTTTATCAGACTGGTGATGTTAAATACTTCTACTGCTCCAGGAAAGTCTTTGAGGCATACTCTGCAGAGGGCCTTCTGGTCATCTGTGCAGGTTCTGCCACCAGCCACTAAAACAAGGTGGATTGTTGTAAAGAAAAAATAACTCTGTTGTGAAACACAGCATTTAAGGTCTGTGCATGGCACGTCTGATTGCAAGCCAAGCACAAGCTTGGATTTTGGTAAACAGTTACAAATCCTGTGTAATACTGTTGTCCATGAACCTCATTCTATTTGTGCTGTGCTCTCTCTCTCTCTCTCTCTCTCTCTCTCTATATATATATATATATATATATATATATATATATATATATATATATATATATATATATATACACCATTGTGGAATTGTGTACAGACTTTGTTTGTTTTTTTAAAGTTATTTGTCTGTTGTATTTGTAAATATGTTTTATCTTGCTTGCATTTGTAAATGTTTTAAAACTCTTGTCCTTATTTGCAATACATTTTCAATATCTTACTATAACACTGCATATATTATTTAGAAAGTTATTTTAATTTTGACAAACTGTGAATTTCACGTTCTCCTTTAACAGTTAATTTTACACACTGAAAGTATATCAAAATAGTAAATGTTGACAATGCCTGTTTTTAAAAAAGTTACATAGTTACAATATGTAACAGATGATATAATTTAAAAAACTAAAACATGATCAAAACATCAAAATGTTGATAAGATGCCAACTGTTAAGAAAGTTTAAAAATTAGGTTCATAGATTGAACACTAGGTGTCGCTATCACATAAGAATGAATCCGAAATTACGGCTGTAATGTTTACAATCTACCGGCAGCAGCAAAGACACAAGAAAAGTCCAGTGGGTTTCTATCGTCATTCCTCTGTATATCTTTTGACTCTCTCCAGATGTTCCATTGATGTGCTGATGGTCCACTTGGGTTGTAGAGGAAAGGGGTCAGAACCAGCACTCAGCTTTGTATCAGTTGTTGTGGGATGATTGTGTTGAATGCTGACTTGAAGTCTATGACCAGCATCATTACACAGATGTCTAGACGGGAGAGGGTGTAGCAGACATAGCATCCTCTGTTGAGCGTTTGGAAAATACAAAGCAAATGCAAAAGAGTACTTATGAGTATGAGCCTCAGAGTCATTTCTGAATTCAATTACAGTTTTAACTTAAAGTCTATTTTATCAAACTGAAGTTATTAACTGTTCCATGATGGAGACTTCACGGCAAAATGTTCGTAGCAATTGGAAGAACATTCACAGTCATCTTGATGGTTTCTGTGTGGTATCATCCACAGTAACCTCATTGATCTTCAGGCGGTCCATGATGGAGGGCATCCTCAGCATCAGCAAGTGATTTTCAGGTGATGAGAACTCCAACCAGAAGTAGATAGATAGATCGATAGATAGATAGACATACAGATAGATCGATAGATAGATAGACATACAGATAGATCGATAGATAGATCTAGAAGGAAGTAGGGCATCAGGATGGATCAGGCAGGTCCGGAGAGCAGAAGACGTTCTCAGGGGTATCGTGTCGCTCGACAGGGAGATTTTGAATTTTACAATCTTTTATTTTATTTTATTTAAACAAAGTTCTCCCTCCACTACAGAGCACAGAGCCTCCTCACAACACCACACTGCCTCGAACATCTCCAAGTCCCCCATACTCCTGTAAAATTTCAAATCAATCAGAATTCTTGATTTGATTATTCACAACTCTCAGGGACCGCAGTCCCATACATTCTGCCGAGTCCTCTGCCCGTGACAGGTCCGTCCCTGTGATGTTCACCAGCTGCCGGAGTGTCACAGTCCCTGAGAGTTTCGGCAGGTTCTTAAGGAAGCTCTCCTCCACCATCTGTGCCCCCATGTACCAGCATGTATGAATCTTTTCTGTCCATTCTTCTGCTAGACCAAAGAAGAACTTAGAAGGAGCGTGCATCTCATTCATGCTTTTAAAGCGTGAGCGGACCAGCGCCCCCTGTGCTGTGATGCCCAACAGGTCATTCATTATAGCTTTTTTACTTCTGAGGGCTTCAACGTGCCCTCGATCTCCTGTGGAGACTGGAGTTCCACTATTCCAGTCTCCAGGGCTCTCAGAGATCTGATAATGTCTCTTGTGACATTAAGAGTGTACTGTTGACAAAATGCTTTAATTTGAGCTTTAGCCACATCCCACCACTGTTGTATAGAACTAAAAGCCACCTTCTCTGATTTAAAAATGTTCCATAAATAAATAAAATATCTCTAAAATTAGTATCCTCTAAAAGTGCAGTGTTAAAATGCCATTAAGCACTCTTTGGTTTTACATTTTCTTTACTGATGATACACTGCACCATGCTGTGTTCGGAGAGGCCTACTGGAACAATAAAACATTTAGTAAAAAGTGCCAGCTGATGTTTAAAACCATAAAAGCGATCCAGTCTTGCCAGGGAGAGTGTGTTGTCTATGGAGTGGGCCCACGTGTACTGTCTGTTTTTTATTTGAGGTTCACGTGAGGTTCTGTATGGTTCCTGTCCAAGTTATCTGTTGTGCAGTTAAAATCCCCACCCAGAATTAAAATATCGGCAGTGTTGCAGTCAGCAATGACATTGTCTAGTTTATTTAAGAAACTCATTCTCTCCACTGCACTGGTGGGAGCGTACACACAAATACAAACAAAACTCTCATTCTCATAAAAAGCTCTTACTTTTAAAAGCCTCCCATTTAAAACCTCAATTACTGTATAAGAACTGGGAGTAAAATTGTGAGCAAACAGCAGGGCAACCCCACCACTAACTGATGTATTATGACTTAAAATTGCCAGCCCACCCCACTCCTTCATCCAATCAGCAGTATTGTTGACATCACTGTACATTTCCTGTAACATAACTACATCAGTATGCTTCTGCTTCTGCTCTCCGGACCTGCCTGATCCATCCTGATGCTCTACTTCTGGTTGGAGTTCTCATCAGTTGGAGGTCACATGCTGCTGCTGAGGATGTCCCACATGGTGCAGACTAAAGATCACTGAGATTACTGAGGACGGTTCCACTTAAACACCATAAAGATGCTTTGGACCTCAGGTCATATGAACAGTTATGCTATGATAGCTTTAACACTACAATCACCACAAACAGTTCTGCACTCGAGTCTCCATCAGTGAACAGTGGAGAAGTTCAACACAACAGACTTCCTGTAGAAACTGTAATGAATTTCCTGCTTACACAACTGCACTACTTGAGCATGTAGTATTAGCACATTTATAGAAGGGGTGTATTTATTTATAATCGCACTATCCGGTGTCACCCAGATGAGTACGGTTTCCTTCTGAGTCCGGTTCCTCTCGAGGTTTCTTCCTCATATCGTCTCAGGGAGTTTTTCCTCACCACCGTCTCCTCTGGCTGCTCATTAGAGATAAATTCATACATTTAACATCTCTATCCTGAATTTATATATTTCTGTACCGCTGCTCTGGGACGACGTCCACCGTTAAACACGCTGCACACAACACTGAACTGAACTGAAAAACTGGTTTTACAACATATAACAATGTGTATGTGGCTACTGGTACATGGGGATATTCTATGAGACCTTTTAAAAGGCCTTTTAAACCAACAGTCTGAGGAAACGAGTGAATAGTTTCTTTTGTTCTGTTTGGGGCTTTGTTTCATACATACCATTTCTATAGGTCAGACATCCATTTATATTAATAAGAAGAAGAATAGTAAGAGGAGGAAGAGGAAGAAGAAGAAAACTTTATTTTCCTCCTCCAGACCCATATGGGATTCCCAGGACCTGAGCCGCCATGGCAGCGGCCGGCCCAGAGCCTCCGAAACCCAACTCCCTTCAGCTGAGAAGAGAGTGAGCCGAGAGCCGAGCTGCTTAATTGTGGAGCGTTCACAATGCACACAGTCAGCCCTCAAACACCTGCCACGTCACCTGATGCCTACCGATAAGGTAAGATAAGATGAGTGGAAATAAAATACACAGGGATCTTTTTAATCAGAAAATAATCAACTTCATGGTGGTGTGATAAATTGGAGTTACTGCTACTATAGAATATATTTACAAAGGGGTAATCAATATGTGTAAGTAATATTTGGATATATTAATAAAGTATAATCTGTTATGTGTAAACAACATTTAGAATTATTACTTAAAAGCATAATCTAAATCCAGAGTGTAATTTTTGATCAGGTTATATTCTAAGTGTGTATTGAGTTAGATGAATTCTGTGTCTTACTGAACAGTAATTGTTTTCTCTATCAGCCCGTACCTTTCTGCACAGCAGGTATAATCTAAAACTATAAAACACTTTTTAATCGAGTTACATTCTAAGTGTGTAAATTTAGACCCTCGTGTTTTGTCTAAAGCAGCTTTACTCCATTGCAAACTGTGTTTTCAAAGCCCTTTAAGCTCGCATACCAGTGACAAAATTACAGATAAGACTTTTGGGAGGAAGAGTACCAGGCTGCGACTAAAATCATTGAGGGTATGAGGGTATTTATAAATAATTATGGGACAAAGTACAAAACCCTGTCCTGGTCAAACATTTAAGAAAATACAACTGACAATGTGTCACGTCTCGTGACGTAAGGAAGATAGGACAGATGCAGTTTGACAGTTTTATTAAATAAGAGAGACACAAGCAGGTTAATCCAAAACGTGATCCAAAAACGTGATCCAAAACATGCAAGAGGTCAGGCGATCGCAAACACTCATAAAACAGGCAGGAAACTATGTCGCGGTCACGGAAAACAGGGTCGATATACAAAACGTGAAACATAAGCTATGACTATGAACTGGGAGCGGAGAAACCAGCGTGAACTAAACAGACGAATCTAAACATGAAACATGACGTGGACAAGAACTATGACTGTGACTGTGACTGTGACTAACTGTGGTAAAGAATCAATACTAAGGTTCTACTATATTCTACTGTACTATACTCTACTATACTCTACTATACTATACTCTACTATACTATACTCTACTCTACTATACTCTACTATACTATACGATACTCTACTATACTATACTCTACTATACTATACTCTACTCTACTATACTCTACTATACTATACTATACTCTACTATACTATACTCTACTATACTCTACTCTACAATACTCTACTCTACTATACTATACTATACTCTACTATAGTATACTATACTCTACTCTACTATACTATACTCTACTCTACTATACTATGCTCTACTATACTATACTCTACTATACTATACTATACTCTACTCTACTCTACTATACTCTACTATACTATACTCTACAATACTCTACTCTACTCTACTATACTCTACTATACTATACTCTACTATAGTATACTATACTCTACTCTACTATACTCTACTATACTATACTCTACTATGCTATACTATACTCTACTATACTATACTCTACTATACTATACTATACTATACTCTACTATACTATACTATACTCTACTATCTACTATACTCTACTATACTATACTATACTCTATCTACTATACTCTACTATACTATACTCTACAATACTCTACTCTACTCTACTATACTCTACTATACTATACTCTACTATAGTATACTATACTCTACTCTACTATACTCTACTATACTATACTCTACTATGCTATACTATACTCTACTATACTATACTATACTCTACTATACTATACTATACTCTTCTATCTACTATACTCTACTATACTATACTATACTATACTCTATCTACTATACTCTACTATCCATTGTTAAAAGCACAAAAAAATCAAACTGAGTGGAATTGAATATAACTAAGTCATCATGAAGTCCTGATCATCTCTTCTGATTGTTTTTAACTGTACTCCGTGTTTCTGTCACTGCTGTTAAAAAAACTTTAATACTCATTTAAATAATGTAGTTAAATATTATAATGTTCAATTTACTGATTTGTTATTATAGCACTGTATATTTTAACTGAAACCTTTTCTATCAAATTCTGTTACATGATCTTAAAGGTGCCACATTTATTTTATCAAAAATTGTAGATTCATCAATATGTTTGGATCGTGTTCCAATAGAAGTGTGTTTGGGTCCTGTCCCAATAAAAGTGTGGTTGGGTCACGTTCCAATAGAAGTGTGTTTGGGGTGTGTTTCAATAGAAGTGTGTTTCAGTCCTGTCTCAATAGCAGTATGTTTGGGTCGCGTTCCAATAGAAGTGTGTTTGGGGTGTGTTTCAATAGAAGTGTGTTTCAGTCCTGTCTCAATAGCAGTATGTTTGGGTCACAGTCCAATAGAAGTGTGTTTGGGTCGTGTTCCAATAGAAGTGTGTTTGGGTCGTGTTCCAATAGAAGTGTGTTTGGGTCGCGTTCCAATAGAAGTGTGTTTGGGTCACGTAAAAGTTTTCTTTATAACCCACCTTGTGCTTCATGTAATGATACACCTGTGTTTTACGGTTTACTGAGAAATGTTAGTGTGTAGCAAAACATGAATCCAACCTGATGGTTATGTCTCACACACACACACACACACACACACACACACACACACACACACACACACACACACACACACGATGCTTCACTTTTTGCGTTTAAATACAACAATGCTAACAGAAACTGATCATCTTGTCTTCTGTGGAATGAGCAGGAGCTCTGTTCAGATGTCCAGCTTCAGTCCTCCTGCAGAACCCCTCTCCTTTTTTCAAGTTCACTTTAACCAGTGTCCTAATGTAGAACTCCTCTTCAGCACTGAACATCAGATAAACCCTGTGACCCTCAGTTCCCCGTTCTCCTGTCCTCCTGATTCATACCACTTCCTCGTGTTTTTACTCTTCGCTCCCCCCTCCCCCTCCCTCTGCCTCGTTCTCGCACTACGCAGTACCACTGATACCAACCTTAGAATTGTGGACGTGTTATGTGTGTGTATGATTTGTGTAATCCTTCTGTCAAGAAATGAACAGATAACATTTATTGGCTACATTGTTGAGACAAACACTGTGTAAAACATTTCTACAGTCCTTCAAGGCTGTATGAGGACATTGTTCTCTTTTACTGAAATAAAGACCAAAACCATCGGGGTTATTCTTTGTGAAGACTGAAGTGATGATGCGTCTGAAGAAAATGAAAAATTTTATTACACAGCTTACTTTCCATACAAGGTACTTTAAGGGTAAAAAAAAAAAAAAAAACCTTTTTAAAAGACGGTGTTTTAAAAGAATCGTGTGTTTTGTTTCAACTATAAACAAGTTTTTGGAAAATGGTTCCCTAGCGAGGATACTTACACAGAACTGTCGCTAAATACATAGGTTTTTGTCTATGGTTTGCCATCACATGTCCCCACTGGCTGACAGTCAAGTCGTGTGCATTTATGACCTCTGATACACTGTTTGATCTGAATGTGTGACCTTTCCTGGAAGTTGTCTGTCTGTGGGAGACAGAGAAGTGTGATTTCTGGGGGTTTTGCTGACTAGAATGTTTACAAATGTGATTATGTTAACGAATTAAGGGGAGAGTCGTGCATCTCAGTGTTTAAATAATGATTGTGATGTTGTAGTTAAAACACAGAAGAAAAAAGTTAAAGAAAGAAGTTAAAACACACACACACACACACACACACACACACACACACACACCCCGGCATAAATTAGGTTACCTACAGAACTGTTGGCCAGGGAAGCACAAAGGGTCATAAATCAGCACACACTACTCTGATTGACAGTTTGACAGAAAGTGTATGACATAACTACTGCTGCTGTTATAGAACCAATCACAATCCAGAACTCAGCAGCAAGCTTAATGTTACACACTCAATAAAAGGCTTATAACATGATATAACTACTAGCAGCTCTGACAGTAGCGCAGCTTCACATCACGGGTTTATCATTTTTATGGCATTTAAGAAGATGTCCTTTTCCAGAGCAATTACAGGGCAGGGGCAGCTTAGCAGTGCTGGGATTTGAACTCACAACCAGCCAAGCAGTAGTCCAATGTCTTACCCACTGCCGTATTATTATTATTATTATTATAATTTATATATATATATATATATATATATATATATATATATATATATATATATATATATATATATATATATATATATATAATAAAGACGTTCCAGTCAACTGGAAATGTTATGAATCAGCCTGGAACTGGACGTGTGTCTGTATCGTCTCAACGCACTGTGAAGAGGACGGTGCGAGTGGATAAAACATCTCCAAGGATCACAGCTGGAGAACTGCAGATGTTAGTTGCGTCTTGGGGTCAGAAAGTCTCCAAAACTACAATCTGAATTCACCGACATCACCACAAGGTGTTTGGAAGGGTTTCAAGAAAAAAAGCCTCTACTCTCATCCAAAAACATATAGAGGCATTCATATACTAGGAGACATACAGTATTCAATGAGAAGTGTTTAATGGCCTTTCTGGACATTAAAGGGCAATATAATTCACCAGGTTCTTCTTTTTCCATGTAGCTTTGGGTTAGGTCCACCCGTCGAGCATATGGAGTATCTTACAAGGTACAGCAATGTTGCTCAGCTTCAACTATTTACAATTTTCTATAGGAGGCTTCATATACACTGTTAGGAATAAGCTCAGTCCGGTCTAAGGACCGCAATCTGGATGATCACATGTTTTTTCAGAGTTGTTTATCAGAAACAACTGATATATTTTCAAAAAACCCAAATCACCAGTTAATATTTACTAAGGTTAGAATAAATCTGGGGGGAAAACTACTTTATTCATGCATTTTGAGAAATGAACAGATGTAATATAAGCATAACAAATAATAAAAAGAAATAGTATTTTACAGTAATTATTAGGGATGTGTCACACATCGTGACGGAGCAGAGATAAGGCGGATGCAAGCGCAGGCTGAACAGTGTTTATTTAGAAGACAGACAGGCAGAGAAATCCAAAACGTGATCCAAGACGTAATTCACAAACAGGCAAGAGGTCAGGCGATTGGCAAACAGGTATACACGGGGCTAGGCAGGAATCTAGGTCGATAACCAAAACAAGAACCAAACTATGACGATTAACTGGAAGCGGATATCCAGCACGAACTGACTATGACTATGACTATACTAACGCCAAACATACACTTCGTATTACTTACTACTTACTTAATCTTCCGCGTTGTGTGCTGGGAAGCGCGCGGTATATATGCGGACATGATTACCCTCGCAACTGCTAACAGCTGAGGGTAATCCGGACACACGTGACTTCCCAGCCAATGACGGAACAGGGAGGAGACATGACAGAAATAAACAAAACCCACGTGTCCCGATGTCCCTACGGTCAACAGCGGAAAAGCAGGTGCTCACGCATTCGCGCTTCGAGCACGCTGCTTCAAGGGGGAATCGTGACAGAGCCCCCCCTAAAGGCACTCCTCCCGGAGTGCCGTGAGTCATCCCATTTAATTGGTGGACCCGGCCCCCTGGACTGAATGTCCCAGGCAGAGCCAGGAAACTGCACAGTGTTCTTGGCGGCGCAGGGAAGCGGAGCAACATCCACAGCCGGGCAGGCAGGCTGAGCGAAGTCCACGGCGGAGCATGAAGGCAGAGCGACGTCCACAGCCGGGCAGGCGGGCTGAGCGAAGTCCTCGGCGGAGCATGAAGGCAGAGCGTCGTCTACAGCCGGGCTGAGCGAAATCCTCAGCGGAGCATGAAAGCTGAGCGACGACCTCAGCTGGACAGGGAAACAGAGCACTGTACTCAGCGGAGCAGGGAAGCAGGGCGACGTCCTCGTCGGAGCCTGAAAGCGGAGCGACGTCCCCAGCTGAACTGGAAGGCAGAGCGAAGTCCCCTGTAAGGCCAGGGAAAGGAACGTGGGTCTCCTCGACGCAGAATGGGGGAATGCTATCTGCCATGGAGCAGGAAGGCTGAGCGACGTCCACAGCTGAACAGGGAGGCTGAGCAGCGTCCTCAGCTGAACAGGCGGGCTGAGCGACGTCCACAGCTGAACAGGCGGGCTGAGCGGCGTCCTCAGCTGAACAGGCGGGCTGAGCGGCGTCCTCAGCTGAACAGGCGGGCTGAGCGGCGTCCTCAGCTGAACAGGCGGGCTGAGCGGCGTCCTCAGCTGAACAGGCGGGCTGAGCGGCGTCCTCAGCTGAACAGGCGGGCTGAGCGGCGTCCTCAGCTGAACAGGCGGGCTGAGCGGCGTCCTCAGCTGAACAGGCGGACTGAGCGGCGTCCTCAGCTGAACAGGCGAGCTGAGAGGCGTCCACAGCTGAACGGGGAGGCTGAGCGGCGTCCACAGCTGAACGGGGAGGCTGAGCGGCGTCCACAGCTGAACGGGGAGGCTGAGCGGCGTCCACAGCTGAACGGGGAGGCTGAGCGGCGTCCACAGCTGAACGGGGAGGCTGAGCGGCGTCCTCAGCTGAACGGGGAGGCTGAGCGGCGTCCTCAGCTGAACAGGCGGGCTGAGCGGCGTCCTCAGCTGAACAGGCGGGCTGCGGCTCTGGGGTCACTAGGTGAACCTTGGGCATGGGCGGAGCTTGGCGGGCCGTGTCGGCGGACTGTGGCGTGAGCGGAGCTTGGCGGTGCGTGTCAGCAGCCTGTGGCGTGAGCAGGGCCTGGCTGTGCGTGTCAGCAGCCTTGAACGGGAGCTCAGGGACTGGAGGCTGGACCTGGAGCTCAGGGACTGGAGGCTGGACCTGGAGCTCAGGGACTGGAGGCTGGACCTGGAGCTCAGGGACTGGAGGCTGGACCTGGAGCTCAGGGACTGGAGGCTGGACCTGGAGCTCAGGGACGTGAGACTTGACCTGGAGCTCAGGGACTGGAGGCTGGACCTGGAGCTCAGGGACGTGAGACTTGACCTGGAGCTCAGGGACTGGAGGCTGGACCTGGAGCTCAGGGACTGGAGGCTTGACTTGGATCTCAGGGACGCGAGACTTGACTTGGATCTCAGGGACGTGAGACTTGCCTTGGATCTCAGGGACGTGAGACTTGACTTGGACATCAGGGACATGAGACTTGACTTGGACATCAGGGACATGAGACTTGACTGGGACTTGGACTTTCCTGACTGGAGGCTTGGCTTGGATCTCAGGGTTGAGCTCTGTATGACGTTGCCTGTAGTAGTGGGTAAACGGCAGGGCAGGTTCGCCTTCCAGACTTACACCCCTGAGAAGTTGCTCTAGCTCCTCCTTCGCCTCCGGACTCCCGAAGCGCAACATGAAATCCCCCACAAACTGTTCTATACCGTCCAGGTTCCTACAGTGCTTCTCCAGTTTGAGCTGAACCCATTGACGGGCCGGTCCAAAGAACCGGGAACACATAAATCGGAGCCATTGCTTCTCCTCTGGCTTAGGGTCTAACAGACTGGTGAAGTAGTATTGACAGTCTACCAGGAAATACTCTGGGGCACCGAAAAATCCGTCAAATGGGTCCGGAAGCTCCATAAATGTCCATTGTGGGAAGTGAACGGAGTCCATAGCGGGGACGGTTGGCGTCGACTTCTGGGTTCCGCGTCTCCTCCGTTCTCCTGCTGCATCCATGTTTCGGCGGAAGATTCTGTCACACATCGTGACGGAGCAGAGATAAGGCGGATGCAAGCGCAGGATGAACAGTGTTTATTTAGAAGACAGACAGGCAGACAAATCCAAAACGTGATCCAAGACGTAATTCATAAACAGGCAAGAGGTCAGGCGATTGGCAAACAGGTATACACGGGGCTAGGCAGGAATCTAGGTCGATAACCAAAACAAGAACCAAACTATGACGATTAACTGGAAGCGGATATCCAGCACGAACTGACTATGACTATGACTATACTAACGCCAAACATACACTTCATATTACTTACTACTTACTTAATCTTCCGCGCATTCGCGCATTCGCACTTCGAGCACGCTGCTTCAAGGGGGAATCGTGACAGGATGCACTGAAATGAAAATTCGTGGCCGAAGCCAAAACCAAATATAATGAAAAACTTGTCCGAAGGCCGAAACCGAACACGTTTTTTCCATTTATTTTACCATTTTTTCACCATTGCATAAATTAAATAGTCAAAGTGTGCTTTTTACTATTTTGTCTTGCTTTTCAAAGAAAAAAATCAATTACAAAAACTACAATTTCAAAATATTTAACACTGAACATTTCCAGCAGGCACAGGCTACCAACAAGGCACAATATAACTTTAAATAAATAAATGAGTAAATAAAAATATTTTGATGTGGTCATCTTTGAGCCCCTTGAATAGCCGATGTTCGGCCTGTAACTGACTGCTGAAAGAATGGAACACTCTGTAGACTGGTTCTATTGGGTTCTATTGGGCTGATGATATTGGGGATATACACCGCTCGCGTCCCTGTACACCTCTCCGAGTGTTAGAGTAGATGTAGTAGAGTTAGATACGTTAGAGTTAGAGTTAGATACGTTGTTAATGTTCTGTTCCTTGATAGATTTAGTTAGTTTAAACTATAGATCAGTTCATTTAGTCCGCGCTGGTCTCTCCGCTCCCAGTCCATGGTACTAGTTCATGGTTCATGTTTCTTGTTTTGACTCTGGTTCCCTTTGCCTGTCTGGACTACGTTTTTTGGATTACGATGTGGATTTTTCTGCCTGCCCTTAAATAAATGCGTCTTTACCTGCTTCCGTACTCTACTCCCTTCTCGCGACGTGACAGAACACTCCGGAACAGAAACAAAAAAGTAAACATCCGAAGAGCTCGTAGCTCGTGCGCGTGTGCGCCCCCTCATCTCTCCGAGCGCGCTGCCGGAAGTGGAGGTCGTGACATTCGCACGTCTCACTCTGGTTGCTAGGCTATTTGGTCGCGTCATCAAACACATCATTATTCGGTCAAATTAATTCGGTCTTTTCACTTAAACACCGAAAAATGCATTTTTTTTTATTTATTTTTTTTGCTATTTTCGGCCGAATAATTTCGGTTGCCGAACATTCGGTGCATCCTTAGTAATTATGTTTATGATTGACACACAATAGCTTATGCTTGGCAGTGAGGTCTAAAACGTTTGATATTGGAAACAGGGTTCTTCAAATCTGCAGAGTTTAGCTCCGATCTCCAAACTTACCTGCCTGTAAGTATAATCCTGAAGCTTGTTCAGGGGTGTTTGATGAGGGTTGGAGCTGTAGATATGGACGTACAGTGCTCAGTTGGGTGTTTTATAGATGAACAGTATCATAAACAATGCTGTGGAATTGTTTCTCCTTTGATAAAGCAGTAAGTGACTTCGGAGCTGTAGTCACTCACTGCTGGAATAACATGATCGATCCGGTACTACATCTCTACACGGAAAGTCTAAGGAACATGAATGTGCAAAATGTTCCTACATGTACATAGACCTTGTAATGTGCTCTAGAGAGCAGATATACTGAGGCTGTAAACAGCTGTATTAAAGTCGTTGTGTGCCATGACACAAAGATGGCTGTCGTATTTAAAGCAGGTAAAATACATTTTAAAAACTGTTGGTTTTGCAGTCAGTCACCCAAAAAAAGAGAAGAATTTAAAGCAGCAGTCAACTTTACAATTACTGGACCACTCGAGATGGATTGACTCAAATGTGACTTGACTCGACTTGACTAATACGTGGTGGTTTCTATAGCAACAGCACGTTCACAGGGACGTGTACAGCGGATGCGCCACATAAAAAAATTGTTGACATGCTAATGTTGCCTGTAAGGAGATGTTTCTGTAACATTTATGGACGGAGGCTCACAATCAGACAATCTGACAATCTCACAATCAGACAATCAGACAATCTCACAATCAGACAATCTCACAATCAGACAATCTCACAATCAGACAATCAGACAATCTCACAATCAGACAATCTCACAGACAATCAGACAATCTCACAATCAGACAATCCCACAATCAGACAATCTCACAATCAGACAATCTCACAATCAGACAATCTCACAATCAGACAATCAGAGGTAAAGCTGTATTGTCAGGACAGGAGTTTACACTACTTTGCGGTTTCGTTGTAACACGACAAGCTGCGTTTTTTGTCTCATTAACTTGAAGAGAGGGAATAGAGAGATAATAGAGAGAATAGAGAGAGAGAATAAAGAGAGAGAATAGAGAGAGAGAATAGAGAGAGGGAATAGAGAGAGAGAATAGAGAGAGAGAATAGAGAGAGGGAATAGAGAGAGGGAATAGAGAGAGGGAATAGAGAGAGAATAGAGAGAGAGAATAGAGAGAGGGAATAGAGAGGGAGAATAAAGAGAGAGAATAGAGAGAGAGAATAGAGAGAGAGAATAGAGAGAGGGAATAGAGAGAGGGAATAGAGAGGGAGAATAAAGAGAGAGAATAGAGAGAGAATAGAGAGAGAGAATAGAGAGAGAGAATAGAGAGAGGGAATAGAGAGAGAGAATAGAGAGAGGGAATAGAGAGAGAATAGAGAGAGAGAATAGAGAGAGGGAATAGAGAGAGAATAGAGAGAGAGAATAGAGAGAGGGAATAGAGAGAGAGAATAGAGAGAGAATAGAGAGAGAGAATAGAGAGAGAATAGAGAGAGAATAGAGAGAGGGAATAGAGAGGGAGAATAAAGAGAGAGAATAGAGAGAGAATAGAGAGAGAGAATAGAGAGGGAGAATAAAGAGAGAGAATAGAGAGAGAGAATAGAGAGAGGGAATAAAGAGAGAGAATAGAGAGAGAGAATAGAGAGAGAATAGAGAGAGAGAATAGAGAGAGGGAATAGAGAGAGAATAGAGAGAGGGAATAGAGAGGGAGAATAGAGAGAGGGAATAGAGAGAGGGAATAGAGGGAGAGAATAGAGAGAGGGAATAGAGAGAGGGAATATAGAGAGGGAATAGAGAGAGAGAATAGAGAGAGAGAATAGAGAGAGGGAATAGAGAGAGAATAGAGAGAGGGAATAGAGAGGGAGAATAGAGAGAGGGAATAGAGAGAGGGAATAGAGGGAGAGAATAGAGAGAGGGAATAGAGAGAGGGAATATAGAGAGGGAATAGAGAGAGAGAATAGAGAGAGAGAATAGAGAGAGGGAATAAAGAGAGAGAATAGAGAGAGAGAATAGAGAGGGAGAATAGAGAGAGGGAATAGAGAGAGGGAATAGAGGGAGAGAATAGAGAGAGGGAATAGAGAGAGGGAATATAGAGAGGGAATAGAGAGAGAGAATAGAGAGAGGGAATAAAGAGAGAGAATAGAGAGAGGGAATAGAGAGAGGGAATAGAGAGAGGGAATAAAGAGAGAGAATAGAGAGAGGGAATAGAGAGAGGGAATAAAGAGAGAGAATAGAGAGGGAGAATTAAAAGAGGGATGGTGTTTATAGCTGCTATAACGTAAGTGACATCAGGAGTTAACTCAATTCACAAACAGTAAATGTAACTATAAACAGATAAAAATGACGGCTTGTCACTGTTTAATAAAGAAATAAAAATGTTGGGGACGCTCTGTTAGAGGAAGAGAATTAACTTCAGGGTGATCACAGTAGCTCACAGTATTCATTATCGTACAGAGTACACAATACAAAGATACACCCCAGTGGAGGAAGTTCAGCTTTGTTTGTGTAGGACGTTTAACAATGGATTTTGTCCTAAAGCAGCTTTACAGAAATAAAGAAGCACAGGATGTAGAAGAATTTTTGAGATAAGAGCAGCTGCAGTATTGCAGGTCTCCTCTCAGTGTACGCAGTTCCATAATCCCCAAAAATAGAAATCATAATTTACCATGAAGTCCCCAAATGCGACATCTGCAAGCGTTGATTTGTTTGATATTTGCTAAATAAGAAGTGAGAGGAAACAGGAATAAACGACTGGGTCAGAATCAGACCTGCGAGGACAGAAGTAGAGTTTTACTGCTGTGACTTCTCCTTATTGAAACTTCAGCATTTTACTCTATACATAAAATTATTTATTATAGTTTGTTCATCCTAAATACATCTATACATGGCAAAATACAGAGTCAACACACACGCATGCGCGCGCACACACACACACACATATGCACACGCACAAACACTCAGACACACACACTCATGCGCACACACGCACACACAGACCCATGTGCACACAGACCTGCACACACATACACAGGACTTGTGGTCAGAGACAGAAGAATGTTTGACTGAGTGACTCCTCAACTGTGTTCATTAAAGGTAAACGTTTTTTACTCACTTTAAGCTCGCAGTCACGTTTGTATTTAGGGTAGTGAGTGTTTTAGGAGTGTGTAAGTGTATGAGTGTAAGTGTGTATGAGTGTGTAACTGTATGAGTGTGTAAGTGTATGAGTGTGTAAGTGTGTAAGTGTATGAGTGTGTAAGTGTATGAGTGTGTAAGTGTGTAAGTGTATGAGTGTGTAACTGTATGAGTGTGTAAGTGTGTAAGTGTATGAGTGTGTAAGTGGATTAGTGTGTAAGTGTGTAAGTGTATGAGTGTGTAAGTGTATGAGTGTGTAAGTGTGTAAGTGTATGAGTGTGTAAGTGTATGAGTGTGTAAGTGTATGTGTGTGTGAGTGTATGTGTGTGTAAGTGTATGTGTGTGTGAGTGTATGTGTGTGTAAGTGTATGTGTGTGTAAGTGTATGAGTGTGTAAGTGTATGAGTGTGTAAGTGTATGAGTGTGTAAGTGTGTAAGTGTATGTGTGTGTAAGTGTATGTGTGTGTAAGCGTATGAGTGTGTGAGTGTGTAAGTGTATGAGTGTGTAAGTGTGTAAGTGTATGAGTGTGTAAGTGTATGAGTGTGTAAGTGTGTAAGTGTATGTGTGTGTAAGTGTGTGAGTGTGTAAGTGTATGAGTGTGTAAGTGTATAAGTGTGTAAGTGTATGAGTGTGTAAGTGTGTAAGTGTGTAAGTGTATGAGTGTGTAAGTGTATGAGTGTGTAAGTGAGTAAGTGTGTAAGTGTAAGTGTGTAAGGGTATGAGTGTGTAAGTGTGTGAGTGTGTAAGTGTGTAAGGGTATGTGTGTGTAAGTGTGTGAGTGTGTAAGTGTATGTGTGTAAGTGTATGTGTGTGTAAGTGTATGAGTGTATAAGTGTGTAAGTGTGTAAGTGTATGAGTGTGTAAGTGTATGTGTGTGTAATTGTATGTGTGTGTTAGTGTATGAGTGTGTAAGTGTTTAAGTGTGTAAGTGTATAAGTGTGTAAGTGTATGAGTGTGTAAGTGTATGAGTGTGTAAGTGTATGTGTGTGTAATTGTATGTGTGTGTTAGTGTATGAGTGTGTAAGTGTTTAAGTGTGTAAGTGTATAAGTGTGTAAGTGTATGAGTGTGTAAGTGAGTAAGTGTGTAAGTGTATGTGTGTGTAAGTGTATGAGTGTGTAAGTGTTTAAGTGTATGAGTGTGTAAGTGTGTAAATGTATGAGTGTGTAAGTGTGTAAGTGTATGAGTGTGTAAGTGTATGTGTGTGTAAGTGTATGAGTGTGTAAGTGTTTAAGTGTATGAGTGTGTAAGTGTGTAAATGTATGAGTGTGTAAGTGTGTAAGTGTATGAGTGTGTAAGTGTGTAAGTGTATGAGTGTGTAAGTGTATGAGTGGTTAAGTGTATGAGTGTGTAAGTGTATGAGTGTGTAAGTGTATGAGTGTGTAAGTGTATGTGTGTGTAAGTGTATGTGTGTGTAAGTGTGTAAGTGTATGAGTGTGTAAGTGTGTAAGTGTATGAGTGTGTAAGTGTGTAAGTGTATGAGTGTGTAAGTGTGTAAGTGTATGAGTGTGTAAGTGTATGAGTGTGTAAATGTATGCGTGTGTAAGTGTGTGTAAGTGTATAAGTGTGTAAGTGTGTAAGTGTATGTGTGTGTAAGTGTATGAGTGTGTAAGTGTGTATGAGTGTGTAAGTGTATGAGTGTATAAGTGTGTAAGTGTGTAAGTGTATGAGTGTGTAAGTGTGTAAGTGTATGTGTGTGTAAGTGTATGAGTGTGTAAGTGTATGAGTGTGTAAATGTATGAGTGTGTAAGTGTGTGTAAGTGTATAAGTGTGGAAGTGTGTGAGTGTATGAGTGTGTAAGTGTATGAGTGTGTAAGTGTGTAAGTGTATGAGTGTGTAAGTGTATGAGTGTGTAAGTGTGTAAGTGTATGAGTGTGTAAGTGTGTAAGTGTATGAGTGTGTAAGTGTATGAGTGTGTAAGTGTATGTGTGTGTAAGTGTGTAAGTGTATGAGTGTGTAAGTGTGTAAGTGTATGAGTGTGTAAGTGTATGAGTGTATAAGTGTGTAAGTGTGTAAGTGTGTGAGTGTGTAAGTGTGTAAGTGTATGTGTGTGTAAGTGTATGAGTGTATAAGTGTGTAAGTGTGTAAGTGTATGTGTGTAAGTGTGTGAGTGTATGAGTGTGTAAGTGTATGAGTGTGTAAGTGTGTAAGTGTATGAGTGTGTAAGTGTATGAGTGTGTAAGTGTATGAGTGTATGAGTGTGTAAGTGTATGAGTGTGTAAGTGTGTAAGTGTATGAGTGTGTAAGTGTGTAAGTGTATGAGTGTGTAAGTGTATGAGTGTGTAAGTGTATGTGTGTGTAAGTGTGTAAGTGTATGAGTGTGTAAGTGTGTAAGTGTATGAGTGTGTAAGTGTATGAGTGTATAAGTGTGTAAGTGTGTAAGTGTATGTGTGTGTAAGTGTATGAGTGTATGAGTGTGTAAGTGTGTAAGTGTATGTGTGTGTAAGTGTATGAGTGTATGAGTGTGTAAGTGTATGAGTGTGTAAGTGTGTAAGTGTGTGAGTGTGTAAGTGTGGAAGTGTATGAGTGTGTAAGTGTATGAGTGTATAAGTGTGTAAGTGTGTAAGTGTATGTGTGTAAGTGTGTGAGTGTATGAGTGTGTAAGTGTATGAGTGTGTAAGTGTGTAAGTGTATGAGTGTGTAAGTGTATGAGTGTGTAAGTGTATGAGTGTATGAGTGTGTAAGTGTATGAGTGTGTAAGTGTGTAAGTGTATGAGTGTGTAAGTGTGTAAGTGTATGAGTGTGTAAGTGTATGAGTGTGTAAGTGTATGTGTGTGTAAGTGTGTAAGTGTATGAGTGTGTAAGTGTGTAAGTGTATGAGTGTGTAAGTGTATGAGTGTATAAGTGTGTAAGTGTGTAAGTGTATGTGTGTGTAAGTGTATGAGTGTATGAGTGTGTAAGTGTGTAAGTGTATGTGTGTGTAAGTGTATGAGTGTATGAGTGTGTAAGTGTATGAGTGTGTAAGTGTGTAAGTGTATGAGTGTGTAAGTGTATGAGTGTGTAAGTGTATGAGTGTGTAAGTGTGTAAGTGTATGAGTGTGTAAGTGTGTAAGTGTATGAGTGTGTAAGTGTGTAAGTGTATGAGTGTGTAAGTGTATGTGTGTGTAAGTGTGTAAGTGTATGAGTGTGTAAGTGTGTAAGTGTATGAGTGTGTAAGTGTATGAGTGTATAAGTGTGTAAGTGTATAAGTGTATGAGTGTGTAAGTGTATGTGTGTGTAAGTGTATGAGTGTGTAAGTGTATGAGTGTGTAAGTGAGTAAGTGTGTAAGTGTATGAGTGTGTAATTGTATGTGTGTGTTAGTGTATGAGTGTGTAAGTGTGTAAGTGTATGAGTGTGTAAGTATATGTGTGTGTAAGTGTATGAGTGTGTAAGTGTATGAGTGTGTAAGTGTGTAAGTGTGTAAGTGTATGAGTGTGTAAGTGTGTAAGTGTGTAAGTGTATGAGTGTGTAAGTGTGTAAGTGTGTAAGTGTATGAGTGTGTAAGTGTGTAAGTGTGTAAATGTATGAGTGTGTAAGTGTGTAAGTGTATGAGTGTGTAAGTGTATGAGTGTATAAGTGTGTAAGTGTATGAGTGTATAAGTGTGTAAGTGTGTAAGTGTATGTGTGTAAGTGTGTGAGTGTATGAGTGTGTAAGTGTATGAGTGTGTAAGTGTGTAAGTGTATGAGTGTGTAAGTGTATGAGTGTGTAAGTGTATGAGTGTATGAGTGTGTAAGTGTATGAGTGTGTAAGTGTGTAAGTGTATGAGTGTGTAAGTGTGTAAGTGTATGAGTGTGTAAGTGTATGAGTGTGTAAGTGTATGTGTGTGTAAGTGTGTAAGTGTATGAGTGTGTAAGTGTGTAAGTGTATGAGTGTGTAAGTGTATGAGTGTATAAGTGTGTAAGTGTGTAAGTGTATGTGTGTGTAAGTGTATGAGTGTATGAGTGTGTAAGTGTATGAGTGTGTAAGTGTGTAAGTGTATGAGTGTGTAAGTGTATGAGTGTGTAAGTGTATGAGTGTGTAAGTGTGTAAGTGTATGAGTGTGTAAGTGTGTAAGTGTATGAGTGTGTAAGTGTGTAAGTGTATGAGTGTGTAAGTGTATGAGTGTGTAAGTGTATGTGTGTGTAAGTGTGTAAGTGTATGAGTGTGTAAGTGTGTAAGTGTATGAGTGTGTAAGTGTATGAGTGTATAAGTGTGTAAGTGTATAAGTGTATGAGTGTGTAAGTGTATGTGTGTGTAAGTGTATGAGTGTGTAAGTGTATGAGTGTGTAAGTGTATGAGTGTGTAAGTGTATGAGTGTGTAAGTGAGTAAGTGTGTAAGTGTATGAGTGTGTAATTGTATGTGTGTGTTAGTGTATGAGTGTGTAAGTGTGTAAGTGTATGAGTGTGTAAGTATATGTGTGTGTAAGTGTATGAGTGTGTAAGTGTATGAGTGTGTAAGTGTGTAAGTGTATGAGTGTGTAAGTGTGTAAGTGTGTAAGTGTATGAGTGTGTAAGTGTGTAAGTGTATGAGTGTGTAAGTGTGTAAGTGTGTAAATGTATGAGTGTGTAAGTGTGTAAGTGTATGAGTGTGTAAGTGTGTAAGTGTGTAAATGTATGAGTGTGTAAGTGTGTGTAAGTGTATGAGTGTGTAAGTGTGTAAGTGTGTAAGTGTATGAGTGTGTAAGTGTGTAAGTGTGTAAGTGTATGAGTGTGTAAGTGTGTAAGTGTATAAGTGTGTAAGTGTATGAGTGTGTAAGTGTGTAAGTGTATGAGTGTGTAAGTGAGTAAGTGTGTAAGTGTATGAGTGTGTAAGTGTATGTGTGTGTAAGTGTATGAGTGTGTAAGTGTTTAAGTGTATGAGTGTGTAAGTGTGTAAATGTATGAGTGTGTAAGTGTGTAAGTGTATGAGTGTGTAAGTGTATGTGTGTGTAAGTGTATGAGTGTGTAAGTGTTTAAGTGTATGAGTGTGTAAGTGTGTAAATGTATGAGTGTGTAAGTGTATGAGTGTGTAAGTGTATGAGTGTATGAGTGTGTAAGTGTATGAGTGTGTAAGTGTATGAGTGTGTAAGTGTATGAGTGTGTAAGTGTATGAGTGTGTAAGTGTATGAGTGTGTAAGTGTTTAAGTGTATGAGTGTATGAGTGTGTAAGTGTATGAGTGTGTAAGTGTATGAGTGTATGAGTGTATGAGTGTATGAGTGTGTAAGTGTATGAGTGTGTAAGTGTATGAGTGTATGAGTGTGTAAGTGTATGAGTGTGTAAGTGTGTAAGTGTATGAGTGTGTAAGTGTGTAAGTGTATGAGTGTGTAAGTGTATGAGTGGTTAAGTGTATGAGTGTGTAAGTGTATGAGTGTGTAAGTGTGTAAGTGTATGAGTGTGTAAGTGTATGAGTGTGTAAGTGTGTACGTGTATGTGTGTGTAAGTGTATGAGTGTGTAAGTGTGTAAGTGTATGAGTGTGTAAGTGTGTATGAGTGTGTAAGTGTGTAAGTGTATGAGTGTGTAAGTGTGTAAGTGTATGAGTGTGTAAGTGTATGAGTGTGTAAGTGTATGTGTGTGTAAGTGTGTAAGTGTATGAGTGTGTAAGTGTGTAAGTGTATGAGTGTGTAAGTGTGTAAGTGTATGAGTGTGTAAGTGTATGTGTGTGTAAGTGTATGAGTCTGTAAGTGTGTAAGTGTATGTGTGTGTAAGTGTATGAGTGTGTAAGTGTGTAAGTGTATGAGTGTGTAAGTGTGTATGAGTGTGTAAGTGTGTAAGTGTATGAGTGTGTAAGTGTGTAAGTGTATGAGTGTGTAAGTGTGTAAGTGTATGAGTGTGTAAGTGTATGAGTGTGTAAGTGTATGTGTGTGTAAGTGTGTAAGTGTATGAGTGTGTAAGTGTGTAAGTGTATGAGTGTGTAAGTGTGTAAGTGTATGAGTGTGTAAGTGTGTAAGTGTATGAGTGTGTAAGTGTATGAGTGTGTAAATGTATGCGTGTGTAAGTGTGTGTAAGTGTATAAGTGTGTAAGTGTGTAAGTGTATGTGTGTGTAAGTGTATGAGTGTGTAAGTGTGTATGAGTGTGTAAGTGTATGAGTGTATAAGTGTGTAAGTGTGTAAGTGTATGAGTGTGTAAGTGTGTAAGTGTATGTGTGTGTAAGTGTATGAGTGTGTAAGTGTATGAGTGTGTAAATGTATGAGTGTGTAAGTGTGTGTAAGTGTATAAGTGTGGAAGTGTGGAAGTGTATGAGTGTGTAAGTGTATGAGTGTGTAAGTGTGTAAGTGTATGAGTGTGTAAGTGTATGAGTGTGTAAGTGTATGAGTGTATGAGTGTGTAAGTGTATGAGTGTGTAAGTGTGTAAGTGTATGAGTGTGTAAGTGTGTAAGTGTATGAGTGTGTAAGTGTATGAGTGTGTAAGTGTATGTGTGTGTAAGTGTGTAAGTGTATGAGTGTGTAAGTGTGTAAGTGTATGAGTGTGTAAGTGTATGTGTGTGTTAGTGTATGAGTGTGTAAGTGTGTAAGTGTATGAGTGTGTAAGTATATGTGTGTATGTGTGTGTAAGTGTATGAGTCTGTAAGTGTGTAAGTGTGTAAGTGTATGTGTGTGTAAGTGTATGAGTGTGTAAGTGTGTATGAGTGTGTAAGTGTATGAGCGTGTAAGTGTGTAAGTGTATAAGTGTGTAAGTGTATGAGTGTGTAAGTGTGTATGAGTGTGTAAGTGTGTAAGTGTATAAGTGTATGAGTGTGTAAGTGTATGAGTGTGTAAGTGTATGAGTGTGTAAGTGTATAAGTGTGTAAGTGTATGAGTGTGTAAGTGTATGAGTGTGTAAGTGTGTAAGTGTATGAGTGTGTAAGTGTATGAGTGTGTAAGTGTATGAGTGTATGAGTGTGTAAGTGTGTAAGTGTAAGTGTGTAAGTGTATGAGTGTGTAAGTGTGTAAGTGTGTAAGTGTATGAGTGTGTAAGTGTGTAAGGGTATGAGTGTGTAAGTGTATGTGTGTGTAAGTGTATGTGTGTAAGTGTATGTGTGTGTAAGTGTATGAGTGTAAGTGTATGTGTGTGTAAGTGTATGTGTGTAAGTGTATGTGTGTGTAAGTGTATGAGTGTATAAGTGTGTAAGTGTGTAAGTGTATGAGTGTGTAAGTGTGTAAGTGTATGTGTGTGTAAGTGTATGAGTGTGTAAGTGTGTAAGTGTATGTGTGTGTAAGTGTATGAGTGTGTAAGTGTGTAAGTGTATGAGTGTGTAAGTGTATGAGTGTATAAGTGTGTAAGTGTATGTGTGTGTAAGTGTATGAGTGTATAAGTGTGTAAGTGTGTAAGTGTATGAGTGTGTAAGTGTGTAAGTGTATGTGTGTGTAAGTGTATGAGTGTGTAAGTGTATGTGTGTGTAAGTGTATGAGTGTGTAAGTGTGTAAGTGTATGAGTGTGTAAGTGTATGAGTGTGTAAGTGTTTAAGTGTATGAGTGTGTAAGTGTGTAAGTGTATGAGTGTGTAAGTGTATGAGTGTGTAAGTGTATAAGTGTGTAAGTGTATGTGTGTATAAGTGTGTAAGTGTGTAAGTGTATGTGTGTGTAAGTGTATGAGTGTGTAAGTGAGTAAGTGTGTAAGTGTATGAGTGTGTAATTGTATGTGTGTGTTAGTGTATGAGTGTGTAAGTGTATGAGTGTGTAAGTGTGTATGTGTATGAGTGTGTAAGTGTATAAGTGTGTAAGTGTGTAAGTGTATGTGTGTGTAAGTGTATGAGTGTGTAAGTGTGTAAGTGTATGAGTGTATGAGTGTGTAAGTGTATGAGTGTGTAATTGTATGTGTGTGTTAGTGTATGAGTGTGTAAGTGTGTAAATGTATGAGTGTGTAAGTGTTTAAGTGTATGAGTGTGTAAGTGTGTAAATGTATGAGTGTGTAAGTGTGTAAGTGTATGAGTGTGTAAGTGTGTAAGTGTATGAGTGTGTAAGTGTATGAGTGTGTAAGTGTATGAGTGTATAAGTGTGTAAGTGTATGAGTGTGTAAGTGTGTAAGTGTATGAGTGTGTAAGTGTGTAAGTGTATGTGTGTGTAAGTGTATGAGTGTGTAAGTGTTTAAGTGTATGAGTGTGTAAGTGTGTAAGTGTATGTGTGTGTAAGTGTGTAAGTGTATGTGTGTGTTAGTGTATGAGTGTGTAAGTGTTTAAGTGTATGAGTGTGTAAGTGTGTAAGTGTATGAGTGTGTAAGTGTATAAGTGTGTAAGTGTATAAGTGTATGAGTGTGTAAGTGTGTAAGTGTATGTGTGTGTAAGTGTGTAAGTGTATGTGTGTGTTAGTGTATGAGTGTGTAAGTGTTTAAGTGTATGAGTGTGTAAGTGTGTAAGTGTATGTGTGTGTAAGTGTATGAGTGTGTAAGTGTGTAAGTGTATGAGTGTGTAAGTGTATGAGTGTGTAAGTGTATGAGTGTGTAATTGTATGTGTGTGTTAGTGTATGAGTGTGTAAGTGTGTAAATGTATGAGTGTGTAAGTGTGTAAGTGTATGAGTGTGCAAGTGTGTAAGTGTATGAGCGTGTAAGTGTGTAAGTGTATGAGTGTGTAAGTGTATGAGTGTGTAAGTGTGTAAGTGTATGAGTGTGTAAGTGTATGTGTGTGTAAGTGTATGTGTGTGTAAGTGTATAAGTGTATGAGTGTGTAAGTGTATGAGTGTATGAGTGTGTAAGTGTATGAGTGTATGAGTGTGTAAGTGTATGAGTGTGTAAGTGTATGTGTGTGTAAGTGTATGTGTGTGTAAGTGTATGAGTGTGTAAGTGTATGTGTGTGTAAGTGTATGAGTGTGTAAGTGTGTAAGTGTGTGTGTGTGTAAGTGTATGAGTGTGTAAGTGTGTAAGTGTATGAGTGTGTAAGTGTATAAGTGTATGAGTGTGTAAGTGTGTAAGTGTATGAGTGTGTAAGTGTGTAAGTGTATGTGTGTGTAAGTGTATGAGTGTGTAAGTGTGTAAGTGTATGAGTGTGTAAGTGTGTAAGTGTATGAGCGTGTAAGTGTATAAGTGTATGAGTGTGTAAGTGTATGTGTGTGTAAGTGTGTAAGTGTGTAAGTGTATGAGTGTGTAAGTGTGTAAGTGTATAAGTGTATGAGTGTGTAAGTGTATGAGTGTGTAAGTGTATAAGTGTGTAAGTGTGTAAGTGTATGAGTGTGTAAGTGTGTAAGTGTATAAGTGTATGAGTGTGTAAGTGTATGAGTGTGTAAGTGTATAAGTGTGTAAGTGTGTAAGTGTATGAGTGTGTAAGTGTATAAGTGTATGAGTGTATAAGTGTGAGTGTGTAAGTGTATAAGTGTGTAAGTGTGTAAGTGTGTAAGTGTATGAGTGTGTAAGTGTGTAAGTGTATAAGTGTATGAGTGTGTAAGTGTATGAGTGTGTAAGTGTATAAGTGTGTAAGTGTGTAAGTGTATGAGTGTGTAAGTGTGTAAGTGTATAAGTGTGTAAGTGTATGAGTGTGTAAGTGTGTAAGTGTATGAATGTGTAAGTGTGTAAGTGTGTAAGTGTATGAGTGTGTAAGTGTGTAAGTGTGTGAGTGTATGAGTGTGTAAGTGTATGTGTGTGTAAGTGTGTGAGTGTGTAAGTGTGTAAGTGTATGAGTGTGTAAGTGTGTGAGTGTGTAAGTGTATGTGTGTAAGTGTGTGAGTGTGTGAGTGTATGAGTGTGTGAGTGTGTAAGTGTATGAGTGTGTAAGTGTGTAAGTGTATGTGTGTGTAAGTGTATGAGTGTGTAAGTGTTTAAGTGTATGAGTGTGTAAGTGTGTAAGTGTATGTGTGTGTAAGTGTGTAAGTGTATGTGTGTGTTAGTGTATGAGTGTGTAAGTGTTTAAGTGTATGAGTGTGTAAGTGTGTAAGTGTATGAGTGTGTAAGTGTATAAGTGTGTAAGTGTATAAGTGTATGAGTGTGTAAGTGTATGTGTGTGTAAGTGTATGAGTGTGTAAGTGTGTAAGTGTATGAGTGTGTAAGTGTATGAGTGTGTAAGTGTGTAAGTGTATGAGTGTGTAAGTGTATGAGTGTGTAAGTGTATGAGTGTATGAGTGTGTAAGTGTATGAGTGTGTAAGTGTGTAAGTGTATGAGTGTGTAAGTGTGTAAGTGTATGAGTGTGTAAGTGTATGAGTGTGTAAGTGTATGTGTGTGTAAGTGTGTAAGTGTATGAGTGTGTAAGTGTGTAAGTGTATGAGTGTGTAAGTGTATGTGTGTGTTAGTGTATGAGTGTGTAAGTGTGTAAGTGTATGAGTGTGTAAGTATATGTGTGTATGTGTGTGTAAGTGTATGAGTCTGTAAGTGTGTAAGTGTGTAAGTGTATGTGTGTGTAAGTGTATGAGTGTGTAAGTGTGTATGAGTGTGTAAGTGTATGAGCGTGTAAGTGTGTAAGTGTATAAGTGTGTAAGTGTATGAGTGTGTAAGTGTGTATGAGTGTGTAAGTGTGTAAGTGTATAAGTGTATGAGTGTGTAAGTGTATGAGTGTGTAAGTGTATGAGTGTGTAAGTGTATAAGTGTGTAAGTGTATGAGTGTGTAAGTGTATGAGTGTGTAAGTGTGTAAGTGTATGAGTGTGTAAGTGTATGAGTGTGTAAGTGTATGAGTGTATGAGTGTGTAAGTGTGTAAGTGTAAGTGTGTAAGTGTATGAGTGTGTAAGTGTGTAAGTGTGTAAGTGTATGAGTGTGTAAGTGTGTAAGGGTATGAGTGTGTAAGTGTATGTGTGTGTAAGTGTATGTGTGTAAGTGTATGTGTGTGTAAGTGTATGAGTGTAAGTGTATGTGTGTGTAAGTGTATGTGTGTAAGTGTATGAGTGTATAAGTGTGTAAGTGTGTAAGTGTATGAGTGTGTAAGTGTGTAAGTGTATGTGTGTGTAAGTGTATGAGTGTGTAAGTGTGTAAGTGTATGTGTGTGTAAGTGTATGAGTGTGTAAGTGTGTAAGTGTATGAGTGTGTAAGTGTATGAGTGTATAAGTGTGTAAGTGTATGTGTGTGTAAGTGTATGAGTGTATAAGTGTGTAAGTGTGTAAGTGTATGAGTGTGTAAGTGTGTAAGTGTATGTGTGTGTAAGTGTATGAGTGTGTAAGTGTATGTGTGTGTAAGTGTATGAGTGTGTAAGTGTGTAAGTGTATGAGTGTGTAAGTGTATGAGTGTGTAAGTGTTTAAGTGTATGAGTGTGTAAGTGTGTAAGTGTATGAGTGTGTAAGTGTATGAGTGTGTAAGTGTATAAGTGTGTAAGTGTATGTGTGTATAAGTGTGTAAGTGTGTAAGTGTATGTGTGTGTAAGTGTATGAGTGTGTAAGTGAGTAAGTGTGTAAGTGTATGAGTGTGTAATTGTATGTGTGTGTTAGTGTATGAGTGTGTAAGTGTATGAGTGTGTAAGTGTGTATGTGTATGAGTGTGTAAGTGTATAAGTGTGTAAGTGTATAAGTGTATGTGTGTGTAAGTGTATGAGTGTGTAAGTGTGTAAGTGTATGAGTGTATGAGTGTGTAAGTGTATGAGTGTGTAATTGTATGTGTGTGTTAGTGTATGAGTGTGTAAGTGTGTAAATGTATGAGTGTGTAAGTGTTTAAGTGTATGAGTGTGTAAGTGTGTAAATGTATGAGTGTGTAAGTGTGTAAGTGTATGAGTGTGTAAGTGTGTAAGTGTATGAGTGTGTAAGTGTATGAGTGTGTAAGTGTATGAGTGTATAAGTGTGTAAGTGTATGAGTGTGTAAGTGTGTAAGTGTATGAGTGTGTAAGTGTGTAAGTGTATGTGTGTGTAAGTGTATGAGTGTGTAAGTGTTTAAGTGTATGAGTGTGTAAGTGTGTAAGTGTATGTGTGTGTAAGTGTGTAAGTGTATGTGTGTGTTAGTGTATGAGTGTGTAAGTGTTTAAGTGTATGAGTGTGTAAGTGTGTAAGTGTATGAGTGTGTAAGTGTATAAGTGTGTAAGTGTATAAGTGTATGAGTGTGTAAGTGTGTAAGTGTATGCGTGTGTAAGTGTGTAAGTGTATGTGTGTGTTAGTGTATGAGTGTGTAAGTGTTTAAGTGTATGAGTGTGTAAGTGTGTAAGTGTATGTGTGTGTAAGTGTATGAGTGTGTAAGTGTGTAAGTGTATGAGTGTGTAAGTGTATGAGTGTGTAAGTGTATGAGTGTGTAATTGTATGTGTGTGTTAGTGTATGAGTGTGTAAGTGTGTAAATGTATGAGTGTGTAAGTGTGTAAGTGTATGAGTGTGCAAGTGTGTAAGTGTATGAGCGTGTAAGTGTGTAAGTGTATGAGTGTGTAAGTGTATGAGTGTGTAAGTGTGTAAGTGTATGAGTGTGTAAGTGTATGTGTGTGTAAGTGTATGTGTGTGTAAGTGTATAAGTGTATGAGTGTGTAAGTGTATGAGTGTATGAGTGTGTAAGTGTATGAGTGTATGAGTGTGTAAGTGTATGAGTGTATGAGTGTGTAAGTGTATGAGTGTGTAAGTGTATGTGTGTGTAAGTGTATGTGTGTGTAAGTGTATGAGTGTGTAAGTGTATGTGTGTGTAAGTGTATGAGTGTGTAAGTGTGTAAGTGTGTGTGTGTGTAAGTGTATGAGTGTGTAAGTGTGTAAGTGTATGAGTGTGTAAGTGTATAAGTGTATGAGTGTGTAAGTGTGTAAGTGTATGAGTGTGTAAGTGTGTAAGTGTATGTGTGTGTAAGTGTATGAGTGTGTAAGTGTGTAAGTGTATGAGTGTGTAAGTGTGTAAGTGTATGAGCGTGTAAGTGTGTAAGTGTATAAGTGTATGAGTGTGTAAGTGTATAAGTGTATGAGTGTGTAAGTGTATGTGTGTGTAAGTGTGTAAGTGTGTAAGTGTATGAGTGTGTAAGTGTGTAAGTGTATAAGTGTATGAGTGTGTAAGTGTATGAGTGTGTAAGTGTATAAGTGTGTAAGTGTGTAAGTGTATGAGTGTGTAAGTGTGTAAGTGTATAAGTGTATGAGTGTGTAAGTGTATGAGTGTGTAAGTGTATAAGTGTGTAAGTGTGTAAGTGTATGAGTGTGTAAGTGTATAAGTGTATGAGTGTATAAGTGTGAGTGTGTAAGTGTATAAGTGTGTAAGTGTGTAAGTGTGTAAGTGTATGAGTGTGTAAGTGTGTAAGTGTATAAGTGTATGAGTGTGTAAGTGTATGAGTGTGTAAGTGTATAAGTGTGTAAGTGTGTAAGTGTATGAGTGTGTAAGTGTATGAGTGTGTAAGTGTGTAAGTGTATGAATGTGTAAGTGTGTAAGTGTGTAAGTGTATGAGTGTGTAAGTGTGTAAGTGTGTGAGTGTATGAGTGTGTAAGTGTATGTGTGTGTAAGTGTGTGAGTGTGTAAGTGTGTAAGTGTATGAGTGTGTAAGTGTGTGAGTGTGTAAGTGTATGTGTGTAAGTGTGTGAGTGTGTGAGTGTATGAGTGTGTGAGTGTGTAAGTGTATGAGTGTGTAAGTGTGTAAGTGTATGTGTGTGTAAGTGTATGAGTGTGTAAGTGTTTAAGTGTATGAGTGTGTAAGTGTGTAAGTGTATGTGTGTGTAAGTGTGTAAGTGTATGTGTGTGTAAGTGTATAAGTGTGTAAGTGTATAAGTGTATGAGTGTGTAAGTGTATGTGTGTGTAAGTGTATGAGTGTGTAAGTGTGTAAGTGTATGAGTGTGTAAGTGTATGAGTGTGTAAGTGTGTAAGTGTATGAGTGTGTAAGTGTATGAGTGTGTAAGTGTATGAGTGTATGAGTGTGTAAGTGTATGTGTGTGTAAGTGTATGAGTGTGTAAGTGTGTAAGTGTATGAGTGTGTAAGTGTATGAGTGTGTAAGTGTATGAGTGTGTAATTGTATGTGTGTGTTAGTGTATGAGTGTGTAAGTGTGTAAATGTATGAGTGTGTAAGTGTGTAAGTGTATGAGTGTGCAAGTGTGTAAGTGTATGAGTCTGTAAGTGTGTAAGTGTATGTGTGTGTAAGTGTGTAAGTGTATGAGTGTGTAAGTGTATGAGTGTGTAAGTGTGTAAGTGTATGAGTGTGTAAGTGTATGTGTGTGTAAGTGTATGTGTGTGTAAGTGTATAAGTGTATGAGTGTGTAAGTGTATGAGTGTATGAGTGTGTAAGTGTATGAGTGTATGAGTGTGTAAGTGTATGAGTGTATGAGTGTGTAAGTGTATGAGTGTGTAAGTGTATGTGTGTGTAAGTGTATGTGTGTGTAAGTGTATGAGTGTGTAAGTGTATGTGTGTGTAAGTGTATGAGTGTGTAAGTGTGTAAGTGTGTAAGTGTATGTGTGTGTAAGTGTATGAGTGTGTAAGTGTGTAAGTGTATGAGTGTGTAAGTGTATAAGTGTATGAGTGTGTAAGTGTGTAAGTGTATGAGTGTGTAAGTGTGTAAGTGTATGTGTGTGTAAGTGTATGAGTGTGTAAGTGTGTAAGTGTATGAGTGTGTAAGTGTGTAAGTGTGTAAGTGTATGTGTGTGTAAGTGTATGAGCGTGTAAGTGTGTAAGTGTATAAGTGTATGAGTGTGTAAGTGTATAAGTGTATGAGTGTGTAAGTGTATGTGTGTGTAAGTGTGTAAGTGTGTAAGTGTATGAGTGTGTAAGTGTATGAGTGTGTAAGTGTATAAGTGTGTACGTGTGTAAGTGTATGAGTGTGTAAGTGTGTAAGTGTATAAGTGTATGAGTGTGTAAGTGTGAGTGTGTAAGTGTATAAGTGTGTAAGTGTGTAAGTGTATAAGTGTATGAGTGTGTAAGTGTATGAGTGTGTAAGTGTATAAGTGTGTAAGTGTGTAAGTGTATGAGTGTGTAAGTGTGTAAGTGTGTAAGTGTGTAAGTGTGTAAGTGTATGAGTGTGTAAGTGTATAAGTGTGTAAGTGTATAAGTGTGTAAGTGTGTAAGTGTATGAGTGTGTAAGTGTGTAAGTGTATAAGTGTGTAAGTGTATGAGTGTGTAAGTGTGAGTGTGTAAGTGTATAAGTGTGTAAGTGTGTAAGTGTGTAAGTGTATAAGTGTATGAGTGTGTAAGTGTATGAGTGTGTAAGTGTGTAAGTGTATGAGTGTGTAAGTGTGTAAGTGTATAAGTGTGTAAGTGTATGAGTGTATAAGTGTGAGTGTGTAAGTGTATAAGTGTGTAAGTGTGTAAGTGTGTAAGTGTATAAGTGTATGAGTGTGTAAGTGTATGAGTGTGTAAGTGTATAAGTGTGTAAGTGTGTAAGTGTATGAGTGTGTAAGTGTGTAAGTGTATAAGTGTGTAAGTGTATGAGTGTGTAAGTGTGTAAGTGTATGAATGTGTAAGTGTGTAAGTGTGTAAGTGTATGAGTGTGTAAGTGTGTAAGTGTGTGAGTGTATGAGTGTGTAAGTGTATGTGTGTGTAAGTGTGTGAGTGTGTAAGTGTGTAAGTGTATGAGTGTGTAAGTGTGTGAGTGTGTAAGTGTATGTGTGTAAGTGTGTGAGTGTGTGAGTGTATGAGTGTGTGAGTGTGTAAGTGTATGAGTGTGTAAGTGTGTAAGTGTATGTGTGTGTAAGTGTATGAGTGTGTAAGTGTTTAAGTGTATGAGTGTGTAAGTGTGTAAGTGTATGTGTGTGTAAGTGTGTAAGTGTATGTGTGTGTTAGTGTATGAGTGTGTAAGTGTTTAAGTGTATGAGTGTGTAAGTGTGTAAGTGTATGAGTGTGTAAGTGTATAAGTGTGTAAGTGTATAAGTGTATGAGTGTGTAAGTGTATGTGTGTGTAAGTGTATGAGTGTGTAAGTGTGTAAGTGTATGAGTGTGTAAGTGTATGAGTGTGTAAGTGTGTAAGTGTATGAGTGTGTAAG
The DNA here is from genome assembly GCF_001660625.3 of Ictalurus punctatus. NCBI lineage: Eukaryota > Metazoa > Chordata > Actinopteri > Siluriformes > Ictaluridae > Ictalurus > Ictalurus punctatus. Next base: position 27,890,415 of record NC_030434.2, read on the forward strand.
TGTATGAGTGTGTAAGTGTATGAGTGTATGAGTGTGTAAGTGTATGTGTGTGTAAGTGTATGAGTGTGTAAGTGTGTAAGTGTATGAGTGTGTAAGTGTATGAGTGTGTAAGTGTATGAGTGTGTAATTGTATGTGTGTGTTAGTGTATGAGTGTGTAAGTGTGTAAATGTATGAGTGTGTAAGTGTGTAAGTGTATGAGTGTGCAAGTGTGTAAGTGTATGAGCGTGTAAGTGTGTAAGTGTATGAGTGTGCAAGTGTGTAAGTGTATGAGTCTGTAAGTGTGTAAGTGTATGTGTGTGTAAGTGTGTAAGTGTATGAGTGTGTAAGTGTATGAGTGTGTAAGTGTGTAAGTGTATGAGTGTGTAAGTGTATGTGTGTGTAAGTGTATGTGTGTGTAAGTGTATAAGTGTATGAGTGTGTAAGTGTATGAGTGTATGAGTGTGTAAGTGTATGAGTGTATGAGTGTGTAAGTGTATGAGTGTATGAGTGTGTAAGTGTATGAGTGTGTAAGTGTATGTGTGTGTAAGTGTATGTGTGTGTAAGTGTATGAGTGTGTAAGTGTATGTGTGTGTAAGTGTATGAGTGTGTAAGTGTGTAAGTGTGTAAGTGTATGTGTGTGTAAGTGTATGAGTGTGTAAGTGTGTAAGTGTATGAGTGTGTAAGTGTATAAGTGTATGAGTGTGTAAGTGTGTAAGTGTATGAGTGTGTAAGTGTGTAAGTGTATGTGTGTGTAAGTGTATGAGTGTGTAAGTGTGTAAGTGTATGAGTGTGTAAGTGTGTAAGTGTGTAAGTGTATGTGTGTGTAAGTGTATGAGCGTGTAAGTGTGTAAGTGTATAAGTGTATGAGTGTGTAAGTGTATAAGTGTATGAGTGTGTAAGTGTATGTGTGTGTAAGTGTGTAAGTGTGTAAGTGTATGAGTGTGTAAGTGTATGAGTGTGTAAGTGTATAAGTGTGTAAGTGTGTAAGTGTATGAGTGTGTAAGTGTGTAAGTGTATAAGTGTATGAGTGTGTAAGTGTGAGTGTGTAAGTGTATAAGTGTGTAAGTGTGTAAGTGTATAAGTGTATGAGTGTGTAAGTGTATGAGTGTGTAAGTGTATAAGTGTGTAAGTGTGTAAGTGTATGAGTGTGTAAGTGTGTAAGTGTGTAAGTGTATGAGTGTGTAAGTGTATAAGTGTGTAAGTGTATAAGTGTGTAAGTGTGTAAGTGTATGAGTGTGTAAGTGTGTAAGTGTATAAGTGTGTAAGTGTATGAGTGTGTAAGTGTGAGTGTGTAAGTGTATAAGTGTGTAAGTGTGTAAGTGTGTAAGTGTATAAGTGTATGAGTGTGTAAGTGTATGAGTGTGTAAGTGTGTAAGTGTATGAGTGTGTAAGTGTGTAAGTGTATAAGTGTGTAAGTGTATGAGTGTATAAGTGTGAGTGTGTAAGTGTATAAGTGTATAAGTGTGTAAGTGTGTAAGTGTGTAAGTGTATAAGTGTATGAGTGTGTAAGTGTATGAGTGTGTAAGTGTATAAGTGTGTAAGTGTGTAAGTGTATGAGTGTGTAAGTGTGTAAGTGTATAAGTGTGTAAGTGTATGAGTGTGTAAGTGTGTAAGTGTATGAATGTGTAAGTGTGTAAGTGTGTAAGTGTATGAGTGTGTAAGTGTGTAAGTGTGTGAGTGTATGAGTGTGTAAGTGTATGTGTGTAAGTGTGTGAGTGTGTAAGTGTGTAAGTGTATGAGTGTGTAAGTGTGTGAGTGTGTAAGTGTATGTGTGTAAGTGTATGAGTGTGTGAGTGTATGAGTGTGTAAGTGTGTAAGTGTATGTGTGTGTAACTGTGTGAGTGTGTGAGTGTGTAAGTGTGTATGTGTGTGAGTGTGTAAGTGTGTAAGTGTATGTGTGTGTAAGTGTGTGAGTGTGTAAGTGTGTAAGTGTATGAGTGTGTAAGTGTATGTGTGTGTAAGTGTATGTGTGTGTAAGTGTATGTGTGTGTAAGTGTATGTGTGTGTAAGTGTATGTGTGTGTAAGTGTGTAAGTGTATGAGTGTGTAAGTGTGTAAGTGTATGTGTGTGTAAGTGTATGAGTGTGTAAGTGTATGTGTGTGTAAGTGTATGTGTGTGTAAGTGTATGTGTGTGTAAGTGTATGTGTGTGTAAGCGTATGAGTGTGTGAGTGTGTAAGTGTATGAGTGTGTAAGTGTGTAAGTGTATGTGTGTGTAAGTGTGTGAGTGTGTGAGTGTGTAAGTGTGTAAGTGTATGTGTGTGTAAGTGTGTGAGTGTGTAAGTGTGTGAGTGTGTAAGTGTATGTGTGTGTAAGTGTATGAGTGTGTAAGTGTGTAAGTGTATGTGTGTGTAAGTGTGTGAGTGTGTAAGTGTGTAAGTGTATGTGTGTGTAAGTGTATGAGTGTGTAAGTGTATGTGTGTGTAAGCGTATGAGTGTGTGAGTGTGTAAGTGTATGAGTGTGTAAGTGTGTAAGTGTATGTGTGTGTAAGTGTGTGAGTGTGTGAGTGTGTAAGTGTGTAAGTGTATGAGTGTGTAAGTGTATGTGTGTGTAAGTGTATGTGTGTGTAAGTGTATGTGTGTGTAAGTGTATGAGTGTGTAAGTGTGTAAGTGTATGTGTGTGTAAGTGTATGTGTGTGTAAGTGTATGTGTGTGTAAGCGTATGAGTGTGTGAGTGTGTAAGTGTATGAGTGTGTAAGTGTGTAAGTGTATGTGTGTGTAAGTGTGTGAGTGTGTAAGTGTGTAAGTGTATGAGTGTGTAAGTGTATGTGTGTGTAAGCGTATGAGT